>NC_079900.1:3340223-3367093 GCF_024868665.1 Triplophysa rosa | reverse complement strand
GGAGAGAGAGAGAGAGAGAGAGAGAGAAGGATTCATCTTCACATTTGCTATCAATTTAGCGTCTGAAAATAAGCAGTCGTCCTCTTGAGTAGCACCAGCAATGAGGAATGTTCTTATATCAATGAAGAAAACAGAGAAATGAGGTAAGGTATAGAGATGAGCTTTAGTAACACCAGATGTGTGGCAGGTTTTTCAGACCTCAATGTGACCTGTAGTTTGAGCAGAGTCATGTGCCACCTGCTGACCATATCACACACACACACACACACACACACACACACACACACACACAGACAGCAGCACAGAAACGACCCGTGTGTGTTTTTTGTCCACGTGGTCAAAAGCGAAATTCCTCTGTCCTTCTGCGATGCAGAGGGTTTTAGGCTGTTTTTGTTCTGTAATGTGTCGCTTACCTTTCCTGTGGTTTGGGTTTGGTTTGGTTTGGAGTGTGTTGTGCTGTTGAATATCATGTGTGTGATGCTGACGCCTCTCCACCATGCGTGTACGGAGAGGTCAGTTTCCAGGTCCGTCTGCAAGAATAAACCGATACAATGCAGTATCGTTTACTTCACTTCCCAGCATGCATTTCTCCTGATACTGTATGGAAACATGACGGTTACTGTTGCTATGGTTTTCAAAAACTCAAAACGTGATGGTTTTCAACTACCGACTGCAAAGCAACATTTTGACAACCACTAAATCGAGATGAGGCCGGGGGTGGGATTATCCGAGTTGATCCAGTCAATCAATGAAAATTTCTTGTCCGCATCTTTGCATTTGCATAGCAACACCTTACCATCCTCCGAGCGTTGAAGTGTCATTTGCTGTTTCAGGAACGACGCTGTCGAGTCGCATCATTTTTTTAGTTCATCTGAGTTAAGAACAAATTTCACTGAGACGGACTGACTGTAAATTGTGATTCCTTGTGTTGTTGTTGAGCACATGGGTAAATGCTCACATCTTCGTACACCGATCTGGCATGACGTCTTTTTCTGACGCACAGTTGCAGGAGAACGGCGTCGTGGTCCAATAGAGAGAGAGACCAGATGTTTCTTTTGTTTAGATTTGAACTGGGCTGAAAGGAAGAGTGTAGGAGTCAGTGGGCGGTCGGGGTGTAAAGCAACCAAACCATTCGCAGTTGAATAGCTCTGTACATGTGTGTGTGTTCTGTGTACATATCTGAATGTATATTTGAGCTTCTCAAATCAGGTGTATCATATATGCATGACTTCATGTGCGTGTTTGTATGTGTAAGTTGTCCTGTGTTGGCAGTCAGTCATAGGTGTGTGTGTGTGTGTGTGTGTGTGTGTGTGCGTGTGCGTGTGTGTGTGTGTGTGTGTGTGCAATACACTTCTACAGAAATTTACAGGGAAAAATTACATTGTTTTGTCTCAATGAGTGGGTTCTACCAAGATCTCTTTATTCAAAGTTGCAGTCCATTTTTATGCTCAATAACTGATTTATTTTTAACCAGAAAAACATACAAATTGCAGCTTTTATTGTAAATCGAGTTAGGCTGTGTTAGGGCTGTCACGATTATTAAATAATCGTCTCATCGCGATTGTTTGACCTCATCGCGATGATTTCGGATCATCGCAATTATCGCACATCTCTATAGAAGACACTAGGGGGAGCTGTAGTGCATCTGCATATTGCATATTTTAGTGTATATATTGTTACTAAAGCATGGTAATACTTGTAAAAATGTACCACCACAACACAATCACTTAAAAAATAAATAAAACATATACAAATTACCTGCAGTACAATTTAATATTATTTAAGCAAATCTCAGTGTGAAAACCAGTCTACCAAAATTTCATTAACACACAAGTAAAATTTTACTGTAGTCTTGCAAGTGAGAAAAAAACAGACTAGAAGCTTTTCTATGACTGATAGTATTTTAATGGTGGCTTCAATTCACACCTGATCAATTTACTTCATTTACAAGTATTTGGTGGTTGTATTATTGACAGGTAAAAGCCTAATCCTTAAATATATGATGACCCAATTTTTTCTGATGTATTTCCAAGAAAAAAACATAGTCTTGTATTCAGAACAATATGGTCGTTTCAATCGCTGAATCAAAAATGAATGAGAATTAAAAGTCAAAGCTCAAAAACAGACAATTAATCGTCATAATCGCCAAAGCCCTAAAACAGACAATTAATCGCCATAATCGCAATGATTTATTAGACAATTAATCGTCAATCAAATTTCATAATCGTGACAGCCCTAGGCTGTGTTCACGTTTGACTTTTTTTTTTTGACAAGAAAAAGTTGACAATGGGGCTTTTTTAGTAAAAAGAATCAATTTGAATTATAAACAGAGAGCGTCTTAGCAATAACTAATCACATATTTAAAAACTACAATACTAAGTTCTCGCTATAAATGCAATAAAAAGTTATTGAAAGTCAAAATGTAACTTTTAAACATTTGCATAAAATTAAACATTTATTCAAAACTATGCTCCAACCGGCGTTTCGGCCGCCATTTTATTTTTTCGAGCTTGATCCAGCTCAACCAATCACCTTCCTCGCATGTTGTTATGGAAACGACAGGTCTCGCTACTCGCTTGTCATTGGTTAGCTGTGAAAAAGGTGCTTGAGGTTTTTTCAGAAAACGTTTTTCAACTTCAAAAGACGCTTTGACCTGCAGGAAAAGATGCCGGCGCTGGCGTTTAAAAAAGCACTCAGGACTTTTTTGAAAATACGGTTTACTCTGTAGGATTATGATGTAAAACAGACGCCAGCAGCTTAAAAAAAGTCAAATCTAAACACAGCCTTTTTTTCATTTTTTTTGCTTTAAATTGTTAGTTTAGTTTTTTTCTGCATATTTGGCCGCACACAATGCGAGCGTTTCTTCTTCTGTGGTGTTATTCTGCGCATTTTCTGTGTGGACTTTAAGGGCTCAGACGTGCTTAACTGTACTAATGATGTATTATTGTGCTGCGGTGTGTTTACAGTAGTTTCTTCATCCACGTGCTGTTCCTCATCAGGAGATAAGATTGCTTATAAACAGCCTTTGGTCGTCTTTTTCATTTGGCGTTTTTCTTTCATTTACTTTGCTTTTCATTTTTCGACTCGGAAACAGGTTTTCATCTTGTGTTTCCTGTTCGTTTCTTTGAATTTTGTTTACATGTGTTTGTTGTGTATGCGGGATTTGATTAGACCTCAATCTGCTGCGGTTCACACAGGGTCAGAACGGGACCGTAATTATAAAACCACATTCAGTCTCTGTGTGTTTGTGTGTGCAGCGGGCTGAAGTGAATCTTCCAGCTAACCTCAGATCTGCCGACTGTCAGGTTTATTATTTATGTGCTTGTGTGTGTCTGTCTGAACTGTAGTGAGGTTTACCATGTTTACATGAAGGTTTATCACGATGATTTCTTCTGGACACGTTTTTGTGATTTATTGTGGGTGTGCAGATGCAGATGAGAGGGTTTGGCTTTGTTGTGAATGACTCTCTCTCTCTCTCTCTCTCTCTCTCTCTCTCTCTCTCTCTCTCTCTCTCTCCCCCTCTTTAAAGATCAAACCACAAAACATTGGCCCAAAATATATCAATACAGATTAGTCCAAATTAATAAACTAAAAACAAACCCTTAAAGTTTGATTTGTGTTTTTGACAGTCTAACATTTAGGCTTGTCTATTGTGTGTCAATTTATCTGACCATATTATTTGATTTAGTTTTAGTTTATAATATTTTTGCATGCTTGTGGCATCAGATGGTACATACATTAAAATTCACCTTTTAGTTTGCTATGATAAAAGCTTTTATGATAAATAGCAACTTTTGAAATGCTGTGACAGTCATACATCGTGGTATAAGTACACATACTTTTGGAGGCCATTGTGTATTGTGGGTGAATTCTTTTATTTAATAAAATATCGAAATATTATGTAGAAGGCATGCGTTGGTGTCGGTGTACAGACATCATTCAAAGTCAGTGAATAGCAGTACTGCCTGATCTCACAGACACTCGAGGGTCACATCAGGAGGAGAGGCGCTCACAGATGCTGCCCAGCTCGGAATGGTGGAGGAGCTTTAGTGTGAAGTGTGTCAGGGTCGGAGGTTAAAACAATCTGCCCCACCTCCCTGTGTTCTCCGACACCTCCATAACCGCTTCTATTTCTTCACCCTCTGCTCAGAGCTAGATCACTTCCAGACCCTTCACCCCAACCCAAGGGACCCCTCTACCCCCACCTTTCCCTCCCTCCCTCCCTCCCTCCCTCGCTCCCTCCCCTGAGATAAAGAGCGCCCACAAATAGCGGTCAAAACTATATTTAAGAAAGTTTAAGCATAGAATTTTGAGTTGCATTTTAAGATTACAGTTTTTTATTTGGAGTATCGGATTTAAAAAATGTAAAATTGGCATGAAAGTTGACACAAAGCAAAGTTTTTTTTTCTAAATTGTGATGTATATCTAAGTGTAACGGATTCTGGATTTGAGAAAAAAATGTGGGGGTGGGGCTTGATTTCATGATTGGATCGTTGAAAGTTGGAAGCCTGGCCATTGAATAGTCAATATAGTCCCGACCTCTGGCCGAAACTGCAGAGAAAAAAATGCAGTTTGGAGGAAAGTTGACAAAAAAGTGATAAAGTTGTTTTTTTAGGGCAAAAACCCCAAAAAGTTAGTGTTTAATGTTTAGATGAGTTCATCGGACGCACATGCCTGGCCGGACGTTAACGTCCGGTCTGTGTTTGGTTATAATATAACAATTTATTTTATATTTACTTCATATTAATATTTTATTGTATATTAATTGTATTACATTAAATGAAAACGCATACCAGTAAATTTTCATATATGCTCCTCTGTAACTTTTTGTTTTACTTACTTTATTTTTACCTATTCGTTCTGCTATTTCTCTCCCCAACCTTGTTGTTTCTTACCTGTAGACAAGTGTCATTTAGAATTGCCCGAGCTATATTACACATTTTTTGTTCTTCTTTGTCTTGTAAGAAAAGTAAAAAAAATTACAACTACTCAACAGTTATAGATTCTTTGCGGAGGTCTACCGGAAGTTAAGTTTGGGCCAAAGAACGTTGGTTTATGTTGTTGCCGCTGAGGCCGTCTATAAGTTATTAACATTATTTAATTATCAATATTCCATAACAAATACGAATAGTCAGTTTTGATTTCATGGGGACTTTAAAGATACTTCCGAGCATTTACATTAACGTTTTACCAGGAGCTACTCGGTGTGTGTGTGTGTGAAAGTAAAAGTGTGTGTGTCCATGTGTGTAAAACAGTGTGAGCTCATATAAGCCTCTCAGCGCTCGGCATGCGAGGCAAAAGCCTTGTAATTCTAATGAAAGCCCTTCCGGTGTTGAAGCCCTTTGCATTGATAAGCTACAGATGGAGGTGAAGACAAAAGACTCCAATTAGGATTTTTTTCGCTTAAACACACACACTCTCATCAGCACAAAAACACTTTCGCACTTCTGCACGTACTGAAGCGTTTTCACACTCCAAACGCTGCCAGCCGGGTCTGTTCACAAGAACTCGGTTATATTTCAGTTCTGAACTGTTGTGACATGAAACTAAAATCTTGTTTTTTTTCTCTCTTTCCACTTTTATGTGCTGCGGTTCCACTGGGATCTCGAACACAGGTAAGAAAACTTCTATGTGCATGGATTTGTGTTTGTGTGTGTGTGTGTGTTGTAATGCAATGACAACTGTCCACAAGAAGGTCACGATCAGAAGATGCTTTCCAAGTACAAAGGTCAACTTTCCTGTTGCAACTGGGCATTGATTCTGAACTTATGACACACGGGCATGTGTGTTTAAAAATAATTGTATAATTTATAGTCTTACTGTCTTGAAGCCCAGAGCCCACTTGAGGACACTGTTTGTTGCCGATAAACAGAACAGGATGCTATTCGGTTCTTTGCCTCTTTGTGCTATTTGCATCCGTCGCCATAGAAACTGGGGCCTGCTAACGCTGGTTTTTGGTTTGATGCCAACGCAAACTCGAGAGTGGCAAACACACAACATGGCAATGTAAAGGGCTGGCGGATTCACAATGCGACATGACTATGACCTCACACGCATGACTTCCCATCATGAATTATGGAACACCATTGAATCACATTTAATACCCATAAGTTGGGAATGGGTTGACTATTTTATTTTGATTGTGATCTGAATTCTGATTCAACTGATTTTAGTGCAGTTTGAGATTTTTTATGTTTAAAGGACAAAAAAACCTCTATATACTGGTTATGCTCCATTGTGGAACTTACATCCTATACATTCAGCCGACTTTTCAGGGTTTCTTAAAGGGACAGTTCACTCCCAAAAAAAATAAACTTTTCATTATTTACTCACCCAGTAGACATTTGTCAGATTCTTTTTCTCGGAAGAAATATGTCAGAGAGACAGATGTGACATGAGCATAACTTTCCACTTGCTCTCCATTTAATCACATTCACGTCTAGGAGAAATCATGTTTCATATGGGCACCTTTTATCCCAGATGTCTGTGACTTTTATACATCTGAGATGGGTCGAGGTTGATTTCGTTTTCATTTTGAGGTGAACTATCCCTTTAAGAAACCTTGAATAATAACCATACGATGATTTCAATTCTTTAAAGGGATAGCAAAGGTATTAATATTAACAAAATGCGACACTGCCGTTACTATGAATGGCGAGGAATATGGCCGCTCTAGCGAAGGAAGTCCCGCCTTCCAGTGAAACTAGCCAATCGTAATTCAGTATTGACTGACTCGTGAGGCGCTTGCCAGCCTGTGCCGCATGCTCAGTAGATGAAGCGATCTCGAAAAACGTGATTTTTTTGCACAATTTAAGTTTAGCAAACCCAAATTATGGTACAGTTCATTATTGATAGGACATATGCTGTTTAATTGTGATGTAAAAATGTCTGCCTTCCCCCATTCAAGTAAATAGGAATGTGGACTTGCTATTAACCGCCCAGAGGTGTTGCAAACATGGCCGCCGAGTGGCACGAGTTCAGTTAACAGACTTTGGGGATAGGTCACCCCAAAATGAAAATTCTGTCATCAATTACTCACCCTCAAGTTGTTCTTAACCTGTATAAATTCTTTGTTCTGTTGAACACAAAGAAAGATATTTGGAAGAATGTTAGCAATTTTCAGTTCTGGGACATCATCCACATAGTAGAAAAAAATATTGTTTGCTTTTTTTGTTCTGTTGAACACAAAGTGAGATATTTTGAAGAATTTAGTAAAACCTACAGTTCTGGGGCACCTTTGACTACCATTTTAATTTCTCCTACTATGGTAGTAGTCAATGATGTCCCAGAACATTCTTCCAAATATCTTTCTTTGTAAAGTAATTTGCACAGGTATGAAATAACATGAGGTTAAGGAAAATGATGATTTTTGGGTGACCCATCCCTTTAAGGGCGTTCACGTAGGATTCACGTAGGATGTACAGTACTATGGGGCGAACTGTTTCTTTAAGACCAACTGGTGGACTTCATGCAACTCACTGGTTAATCGATTTGATAAAGTCTGCCGTTTTGCTTGTCCCTGATAACACCTTGAATTTGCTGTCTTTAGACGAACGCGTATATCATCCCAGCATGTGCAGCTGTTTTCGTAAAGCGATCTTCACCCCGGACCTTCTCTTCCTCTCTGACAATGGAACTTTGGAGGCTTTTCAGTCCTCAAGCTCCATTCCAGATGGTTTCTGTTAAGACTCTGCGCTGTTTCGCCCCATTATTTTATACACCAAAGTTCACAGCGTCTAAAGACGAGATGTGTGTGTGTACGTACGTGTGTGTGTGTGTGGGGGGGTGACAGGAAATGAAAAAAGTGATATAGAAGATCGAAAAAAATGCATTTAAAGCAATTATTCCATCAGCGAGAGGCAGCGCGTTGCTCTTCTGGGCCCTTTTTTCGCTCGGGTTTCCTGTTTCTTTTTTTAATAAATAAGGACATATAATGTAATATTGATTTAAATCCCATCTGTCAGAGTGACTTCATACACCCCCGCCCCCCATCCCTCTGCTCGCTCTTGGAAGGAAACCATAGATTCGGGCTGCCAGAAATAATTGCTTGTTTGCTGCTATTTGGTTAAAATCTGTCACCGAAAAGAAAGCGAGAGAGAGAGAGTAAAGAAAAGAGAATGCATGCATAGCCAGGCCTCACAAACTGGCCATTATGTAGCCAAAGCTGTTGTTTTTGTTTCGGCGTCCATCTTTGAGCGGCTTTTCCAAAGCTTAACCAGTCACCTTTCCAACCATACTAATATAAAACTAGTCGCAAGATTGCAACCAGACTTTCGTGCATGTAAGTTGTCGTTTTGTTCATGCGGATGTGTGTTTGTGTGTGTGTTTTAGACCAATCTCTCTGCATGGTAGAGGCTGGATCGCGGCCCGGTTTGGCCCTGCGTGCTATGCCAGGCTAGTGTTCAATGCGTCTCCATTCTCCCCTCCCTAAAGAATCGTAAACAATAAACCCTCTGTTACTTTTAACCCCCTCACGTGTCTGCCTCTCTCCCACTCTCGCTCTCCACGTCCCGTCTGTCTTTCTCGTACACCCCCTCACCCTCTCCTTTCATTCCCACTCGTTTCGTCTGTGCGCCTTTAATCCTGGTCAACTCTTCTGCATTTAGCACTTTCAAACACGAGACACTTTGGTGAACCAGTTTTTTGAGGCATGAGAGGCTCAAATCTCTATTTTATAGTAGGAAGTATTATACTGTATAAGTTGAGTTATGCAAAGTGTTGGCGTTGCACAAAATGCGGCGTGTTTTAAACACAGAGAATGTCTCAAACTCTCTGGAAAAGATTAAAAGACCACTGCAGTTTGCATTTGATGCATGCAGTTGTACATGCGTCACGGTCATTCCAGTGTCTGTTGAATTCCAACAAAAGTAGTGACATAGTCACCCAACAGCAATGTGAGCATTTAAAGATACATGAAACCTGTGACTAAAAATCTGGTTTATTTCGTCAAATATTCATTAAATGCTTTTTACATTACACGCGCAAACATTAATTTTGTGTCTGTTGATATAGACCGTTTCATCAGATGCACGTGCGCGCCTGACCCCCAGTTAACTTCCGGTTTGTGTTTGGCTAGTGT
The DNA here is from genome assembly GCF_024868665.1 of Triplophysa rosa. Taxonomy (NCBI): domain Eukaryota; kingdom Metazoa; phylum Chordata; class Actinopteri; order Cypriniformes; family Nemacheilidae; genus Triplophysa; species Triplophysa rosa. The sequence goes on along the minus strand of NC_079900.1, from coordinate 3,358,014 downwards.
CAAATAATATAACTATTTATGTTTTATTTCATTTATGTTCATTTGTATTATTATTTTATTGTATAAATAAACGATTCATTGAATTTTGTTGTATGTTCATTTTATTTAATAAACAATTTGTTGAATGGGTCCTGTAGTTCGGTTGCATTTAAACAAACCGTATGGTACATTGACATCTAGCGGTTGAGCTTGGTATTGCAGTCTAAATTCAAAATATTGGAGAGACAAGTTAATAATCTACAGGCACTTTTAGTTCGGGTCACAAAAGTGCGCATGCGCATTAACGTTTGTTTATGAAACTAACATAAACAGTGTTACTGAGCATGCATGCTTTTGTAACCCGAACTTAACTTCCAGTACACGTCCGCAAAGAGTTCATGCAGATTATTTCTGAAGACAAGCAAAATAAATAACAAGTTCATTACATTAGCTTGGAAGTTGAAAGTATATCTTGGCAGTATTATTTTAATATACCAGTAGAAGAACCGTTCCTTGGCTAAACTTAAATGCGACAAAGTTACACGACCTATTTAACAAATTGTTTATTTATAAAAATTAATATACAATTAGTATACAATAAAATATCAATATAAATGAAATAAAATATAAATAGTTATATTAGCCGATTAGACCGATCAACAAACACAAACCGGAAGTTAACTGCGGTCTATAAACCGCAGTTAACTTCACTGCAGCATTGCAGTATGAAAACATTGCTTTTTGTTATAGCGACCAGTTTTCATTTTCTGCAAATGCAACAATATTTCTTCAGAATTCCAAATAAAAATATTGTTTCTATTTGCATGTATTTGCAGAAAATGAAAACCGGAGAAACAGGTGAAAATAACAGAAAAGATGCTTTGTATTTTTTCAGATCTCGAAAACTGTAAAGAAAACAATTTCATATTCACTTTTAGTAAGTAAAATTTCTACATGTATTTAGGATTTATGTTATAACTATTTTTATCACAATTTTCATGTGTGTTGTCACACTGTCAGTCTTTCACATTGCTGTTGGATGACTTTGTCATTCATTTTATATATTATATATATATATATATATATGGGTAGCTGACAAATAAATTGTTGTTTTCTTATATACACGTCTTAAATGATTGTAAAGGTTGGTAAATTGGCAAACCTCATGGGTAGAAGCAACGCGGGTTGTCAGGGCAACATTACATTTTATTGCACTTGTAAGATGGATTCTTTGTTTACGCCCTGAATATATTTGGTTTATGTGTAATCAAAACAATAGCTTGATAGTAATGATCTTAATAAAAGCCATGCTGTGTTCAGCCATGGCCCAGCGCTAACCTCTGAGATTGCAAGTTTGCGGGCGCGCGCACACACACACACACACACACACACACACACACACACACACACACACACACAAACACACAGACAGATTACAGGCAGAGGCAGACAGATGTTGCTCTAATCATTGTCTAATGAGACCAGTCACTCATCAGTCCACACTTTTCTACTTTATACAGAGACCATGTCAAATTAAAACAGATGAAACAGAAAAGTACAACATGCATCCATTGCATAGAAATATACAGTATATGTATGGGCTTTAAAGTTGTGAATTGCATTGGCTTCTCTGCACACAGTTCGAGGCGAGTTGTCATAGCCGGAAATAAGATATCCGAGCAGCCCAGGCTTCGCGTGTCGTACGTTTGCGTTACATTTCAATTACGTTGGAACAGCAGCCATATGGCGGAGTTTACTGGAGCTGTTGGGTAACATGCATGAGAGCGTTATGCAAACATAAACATACAGCAGTTATTCAACAGACTAATGTCTTGGCGGAGGACTTTTCTTGTTTGTTTCCCCAAGGGCCTCTCTTTCTCCTGGCACACGACCCCCCCTGGTGGCTCGGCAAAGAAATCGTAGCGTCTCCAAGTAGGTTAGTTCAGGGAATATATGTCACATATTTTATTTTCCACTTTGACTGATGTTGAATGCAAACACACATGGCCGCGCACACATGTGCCGCACCGCAGTATTTATGCACAGTCGGAGCACATGTGTCATCTCTCCGCCTTGCTGAATCGAGGCGGCGGTTGAAATTTTCCACAGCCTCGGTCGTGGTTTAAAACGAGGGAATCCCAAAACAATGTGACACGGGAGAGGGAGGCAGAGAAAGATGGGAGAGAACAACAGGGTCATTTAGTTTGTTCTCCAAAGAATGACTTCACTTAAGTCATTAACAGTTAATGAAAAGCAGACGCCCTGCTCATCCTCTGATGTCAGAGAGAGAGAGAGAGAGAGAGAGAAATGGAAAGAGTGCAAAATAAAGTTGTGGACCAGCATTAGAGGCATGAATCTCACACACACACACGGTGTTTCATGAACGCAAACACTCATCCTGAGGATTAGACGCAATATCAGTCTGAAACACACATAGCTTTCATTAAACTGTCTCCCAGTATTGAACGTTTCTGATGGACGGTGTTGAGTAATGTGCTGGAGGAATATGAACAGTATAGAACAGTAAAAATAAACGATCCTACCCATCGGATTGAATGGCCGTGAGGCTTTTTTTAATCCAGCAAGAGTTCGGAGGAGGTGTGTTCTCAAAGGTGAACTGGAAAGCACCGAATACACTTATTCCGTTTTTTATATATTGATGTGTATATATTTATATGAAATGTTTTCTAGACGTGCATGTGTATATATGTTGTACATATGTTGGTAGAGCGTTGTGTTCGCAGTGCACTGGTTATGGGTTTAACGGAGCAATGTGGAGATTTTACCTGCATCTAGTGGTGAGGTTGTGAATTGCAACCAACGGCTCACTCCAACGCTCAGCCCTCCCTGTCGAAGCACAGCGGCACCTGACACAGGGCAAACATGTCGTCACGTTTTCAAGTCTATGCGGAAGAAGAAAACGTATTTAAGAAACGCTCTGTAGAGCAGTTTGTCCTTTTAGGGCTACTGTAGAAACAACATGGTGAATTCCCGAAGGGGACCCGCATGTAGATAGAAATAACTCGTTCTAACGCTTCATTATGTAAGGTATTTATACTCCTCTGAAGACACAGTTATGCATATTATATTGCATTTCTGACAACAGATCCTCCCAAAAATGACCCAATGGTCCTTTAAGGTTATGTAAATGTAATGTTTACCTTGAATGCTACAGTAAATGCGTCAATTAAAATGCAATGTTTTTAAAAGCAGCTATTGCAGAAGTAGACCTCTGCTGAATTTGCTAACAGTGTGAATGCTGTAACCCTGTTCATATAAACGGGATCTGTGCTGCTCGCAGTGGGAAACTTTCTCAGCTGCTGTTTTGAAGTCTAGTTTGCGATTAAGTTCAAGATTTCAGCGTGAAAATGCTACAGAATACAGAGAGGTTTGTATGAAAGAGATCTCTGGGGCTCATCTCTGGTGTGTGTTCTCTGTGTGGTGTGGTGTCCTGTGCTTGTGTGGCCTGGCGCTGGGCTGAGGAGAGAAGCAGGAAATGTATGAACCATGAAGGCATGTGTTTATACTGGAGAGACCTGACCCTCACCAGCCAGAGGGAAAACACACACCACCAAACCTCTCTCACCACTCTCTCTGAGTGCCTACAAAAGTTTGTTCTACTGTTTGTTTTTTTGTTTCGAAACAAAAAAAGTTTGGACAAGCTTGGACACTCTTGTCCGGTTTTATTCTTTAAAGGTCCAGTATGTCCTTTTTTTGGAGGATCTATTGACAGAAATGCACTATATTATACATAACTATGTCTTCAGAGGTGTATAAAGACCTTTTTTATATCAGCTTATTTCTATCTACATACAGCGCGTTTCGTGAATACATCATCTCTTTCGGCAAAGAAGCAAAAACATCTTCGTTCTGTGTCAGCCGCTGTAGTACTTCAAAAGGGAGGGGTGGAGTAAGATGTTGGTTGCAGTTCGCAACCTCGCCACTAGATGCCGCTAAATTTCATTCATCCTTTAATACTATTTTGCACAATTTTAGGAATAGTTCACCCAAAATAAAAATTCGCCCTGTGAATAAACCTGTAGCTATATGACTTCAGTGACACGCAAAAGAAGATATTTTGAGAAATGTGGTTTTGTGTTTATGCAATAAAAGTCGGTGTTGTTTGGTTGTCAACATTCTTCAAAATATCTCCTTATGTGTTCTGCAGAAGAAAGAAAGTCATACAGGTTTGAAATGACATAAGGCTGAATAAAAATGAAAGAATTTCAATTTTTGCACGAACTATTTCTTTAAATCTTTAAAACTGAAAATTAAAATGTGCAATTTACGTAGTGACATAAAAACGCATGTTGATAGCTCCAGCTGAACAGCATCGTTCAAACACTATAATCCTCCACATGGTATTTTCACACAAAGTACACGCGTACAGGCAGGCTTTAGTGGGGTGAATGTCAAAAAACTAAAATAAACAAGCTTCTTAATGATGAAATCAGTTCAGATTTATTTTTGGCAATGCTTTGATGTCGCCGAGTGTCTTACAGGGATTGTACGTGAGAGATAGAGTGGCAGACGGTGATTAGAGCGATTACAGTAAGTGTTGTACATCTCCGATTGACGCTTGCATGGGTTTTGGCAGAAATCGGTATATCTCCTGTATTTGATCCGCTTTCCTGAATCAATTTTTATTCGTGGGGGTGCTTTACCCCAGATTAATATTGTAAATGGGAAGGAAACTCCGGGGTCACACGGGGTAAATTGTCACTAAGAATATACTGCATCTAGGTGCGATAAAGCTGAGAGCTAAAAGTCCAATTACACAAGTTTTTTTAGTTTTTTTGTCAAAGGGCTTTTTGCCTTTAATACCATAGGACAGTGGAGAGCAGACAGGAAAGTGATGGATATAGAGACTGGGGAGAGGGATCGGCAAATGACACTCGAGATGGGAATCGAACTCGGGTCGGGACACAAGTGCACTGGCGCTATATGTTGGCGCACTAACCACAGGGCTATTGGTGCCGACCAATCACACACATTTTTTATGTACTTAATTATTATTTTTATTGATTATATAGTTATTGCATGTCCGGCTGCATCCGAGTGATCCGCATTTTATCATCAATAACGAAGAATTCATCTGTTAGTCTTGACCGTTGTCATGCTGAACTCATAAAAGGCAACATCATGTTCAATATTAGGATTTTCCTGACGAGATGGAAATGGACATGATGGAAAAAACAGACATACGTGTGTGAATCAGAAACACCTGGAGGCGTTTAACGTCAAGAATTGATTTTGACAGTCTTCGTGATGAAGCTGCTGATAAGTCTTTTGTTTACCTCTGTTTTGCATTTGGTGCATTTTTGAGGATGCGAGGGAGGAAGTTACTGACCGTTTCTGATGTTTGGTAATGTAGGTTGATATTAGGACAACTTCACTACGTCTAGGTTGTTTGTGTATGCTGTTATGGGATGGTTATACGGTTCGTACACCGTAAAATCGCCGGTTTTAAAAAAGGTCAATTTAACACTCACAGTGTTTGGATTATATAAACACTGTGAGTGTTAATTTGGCGACCTGGCGATCTTGCTGTGATCATTTAGGTTTCAGTAAAAAGGTGGTGTTTAGGATGGTGTTCTATTTCATGAGCACTACATTAGTTAATTGCTTTTGTTGGAGGAGCTTCTCGCCGTTGGCGGAGTTCACTGAATTCAATAACATGAGCGTTTTGATTTAGGCTTTGGTTTTCATCGCTGCCGCTTCCATTCCAGCATCGGTTTGGCCTTCGCCGTGATCGGCTCTACCACCCCGGTCGTTGGCCTTAATCCAACCCATTCTGTGCATTTTTCATGAAAGTGAGGTGATTTTTGTTTCATTTCCCACAAATTAGTCATTCGAGCGCTCTTCATGCAACAAACCTCGCCGGATCCTTAAAACCAAGGACGTTTTACACGGTTCTGATAATATCAATAACCCTCTAGCGTCGTCTCCGGGGCCGCTCGCGTTTGAACGTTTACGCGGCCCGTGGAACGTTCTCCCATTCGCTGGTACACGAGGGGCTCGGGAACGCGTCGGCAATTTGGCGACTGGAGATATGAGCGAAAGCGAGCAGATTGTGCGGAAAGAGCCGCTATACGACGTCTCGTATAACTCTAATTAAAGAGCCGTTCAGGGCCTCGTTCTGCTGAAAGCTTTTCCAGAGCTGCGTTCTCACCCCCACCCCTTGCTTTCTCGTTCGGTCGTCTTACGATCCCGGCGGGGGCGACTATCTGTGAGGTATTTCCTGCAGTAAGTTTTTCCTGCGCCGCTCTCGCGCTCCGTCCGGGGAGCTGTGAACCAACGCAGGCGCCCGGACTGACAGCAACAGGACGACAGGGAGAGAAACCCAAGCTTCTGTGTCCCGCGGAAACAGGTCCAAGATCAGCTTGTACGGTTTTCTGCGCTGTCAGACAGAGGTCAATCACAGGCGAAGTCGACCCAGAAACGGGCGCTAAAATAAAATGCTTTTCAAATGGAGTGAACAAAAGATATTAGCATCTCTCAACCACACCCATTCTTTTTGTTTACGTCCATGCACATATTGGGAAAAAATAATGACGTCTTATGTACATGTTCAAGTATTTATACATCATGTTAATCGTTATGTTGATGGTGTTGTATTACAGTAATATTGACCGTAATTGCTGTATTACTATAATGATAATCACCGTTAGGCTTATGCAAATCGTTCATCATTTACTCACCCTCATGTCATTCCAAACCGGTATGACTTCTATCTTCTGCAGGACACAAAAGAAGATATTTTGAAGAATGATTGTAGCTAAACAACACTAATCTCCATTGACTCCCATTGTATGAACTCAAAACCACTGAGACAGTTCTCAAAATATCTTTTGTGTTCCGCTGAAGAAAGAGTCAAATAGATTCATCAAATAGTTTGCAAATATATATTTGTCGTTTACGATTTTATTATTTTGTATCAATGCAATAAATATTGGCATAACATTTGTGGTTTTGTATGAGTCGGTGATAGACCGAGTGCAGGAGAGAGATGTGCCTGCTCTGACTCTCATTCTCCTGTTTCTCGTCTCTGACCTGAAAGAGACGTCAGGCCTTTTAGATGCTGTCAGACGAGCTCCATTGTTGCGCGTGTTTGAGCGTAATGGAGATTTCCTCTGGAGGTTTAAAGCGGCGGAGGGTCGTCTTCTTCTAACTCTTGGCCCAGTCACTACAGACAAGAATCTGATGTGCTATTTATAAAACCTCTGATGTACATGAAATACATCACCCATTTCTTTTTCTTTCTTTCTTTCTTTCTTTCTTTCTTTCTTTCTTTCTTTCTTTCTTTCTTTCTTTCTTACCTTCCTTCCTTCCTTCCTTCCTTCCTTCCTTCCTTCCTTCCTTCCTTTCTTTCTTTCTTTCTTTCTTTCTTTCTTTCTTTCTTTCTTACCTTCCTTCCTTCCTTCCTTCCTTCCTTCCTTCCTTCCTTCCTTTCTTTCTTTCTTTCTTTCTTTCTTTCTTTCTTTCTTTCTTTCTTACCTTCCTTCCTTCCTTCCTTCCTTCCTTCCTTTCTTTCTTTCTTTCTTTCTTTCTTTCTTTCTTACCTTCCTTCCTTCCTTCCTTTCTTTCTTTCTTTCTTTCTTTCTACCTTCCTACCTTCCTTTCTTTCTTTCTTTCTTTCTTTCTACCTTCCTACCTTCCTTTCTTTCTTTCTTTCTTTCTTTCTTTCTACCTTCCTACCTTCCTTTCTTTCTTTCTTTCTTTCTTTCTACCTTCCTACCTTCCTTCCTTTCTTTCTTTCTTTCTTTCTTTCTACCTTCCTACCTTCCTTTCTTTCTTTCTTTCTTTCTACCTTCCTACCTTCCTTTCTTTCTTTCTTTCTTTCTTTCTTTCTTTCTTTCTTTCTTTCTTTCTTTCTTTCTTTCTTTCTTTCTTTCTTTCTTCCTTCCTTCCTTCCTTCCTTCCTTCCTTCCTTCCTTTCTTTCTTTCTTTCTTTCTTTCTTTCTTTCTTTCTTCCTTTCTTCCTTACTTTCTTTCTTGTTATTTCAAAGCTGTATGACTTATATGAGGATATTTTGAAGAATGATGGTAACCGAACAACGACGGTACCCATTCACTTCTATTGTATGGACACAAAACCAATGCAAGTGAATTTCCTTCCTTCCTTCCTTGTTATATCAAACCTGTATGACTTATATGAGGATGTTTTGAAGAATGTTGGGTAACGACGTTACCCATTCACTTCTATTGTATGGACACAAAGCCAATTCAAGTGAATGGGTACCGCCGCTGTTTGGTTACCAACATTCTTTAAAATATCTTTTTTTGTGTTCTGCACAAAGTCATACAGGTTTGAAATGACAAGAGGGTGAGTAAATGACGACGCAATTTTCATTTTTGGGTGAACTCTCCCTCTAAAAAAATGTGAGGGGACTTTCCTATTTCAGTCTTCATCTTTACGCTAGCAGCTCATCCTGTCTTTGGGATGAGAAGGTTTTCTCTGTTTTTTCTCTTCGCTCAGACCGCTTGATTCGGGGATAGATGCGGTCAGCTGCCCACATGTGCAGTTCAGAGCGGCGCAATTCAAAACGAGGGCAAAAAAAATGCAGGAGAATCTCTTTTCATCACGAGCGCTCCCACAAATGAGAGCAGGAACAGAAACGAGCGCTCCGGCGGGCCCATGCCGGATCTCCTTTCCGTGTGGATGCGAGGCGTAATCCACAGTAAGTGAAATCACATGCTGAATTATCCCATGGAGAAGGCAAGATGAGAGCTGAAGAACACCATAATGACGGTGAAGATCTCCGGTTCCTCTAATGAAGCCCCTGATTGGGTTCTTTTTTCATCTCTGAAACACTTGACCACTATCATTTATGATGTATGCACACACACGCACAGACACACACACTTTCAATTCAATCACAAAGTAAAAGAAATCCTAATTTCAATAACCACACTTGTTCACAAACATCCAAGAAGCAACGTATTATCCATATCTGTAAATGGTTTCAGTTTTTCTAATCAGTTTGCAAGTTTTCTCACGTTACGTGCAGGCCCGCAGGCGTCTGCTTATGAAAAATTCCTGCAGTTGATCAGCTCGCTTTTTATAGTCTGCAGTTGATTGTGAAGTCGATACTTGGCGCTAACGCTAACGAAATCCCAGCGTGATCAAACGCAGTCATCGCGGTACAAACGGTACGCGTTTTTAAGTCCTCTGTGCGGTTTGGCGTTTCACAATTTTAGTCGGCGAAGTGTCACGTTGAGAACTAAATACATCCAGACGGCTGAGTTATATTAATGTGGCTTTGCTCACATGTTGATTTTTCATTCTCTCTCACACTGGAAAGCGTAGAAGACTGAAATGAGCTAAAGTAGGTCATCTGCAAACCTGTTGCGTCTCTCCTGCTCCTCTTCTGGACTCCCCCCGCGTCCTCCACCGTGCTCGGGGAGTTTTTTCATTTGCAATTACAGTAATATATAACATCAGGCGTTTGGAGATTTAGGGCTTTACCTTACATAACCCAGTAGATTTAACTGCAGGGCTTTGCTTCTGCGATGAGCCTCAGAGCTCAGAAACAAAACACAAATCACTGAAACTTATGAAGCTCCGAGAGGACGATACAATAGGCAAAGTTTTCTAGAGTTCTCAGAACAAAGAAATCGTAACGTTTTTGCAACTGTAGACGAAAAGCACATCTCTGCTCATCTGTAGTTCACAAAGCGGCACAATTTCACTAAATTTGTTTCGGAACTGTTTTTAATAGTTGCTCTTATGCAAGGGTATAACTTTGGTTTGAGAAGCGGGGGGAACACAAAATGGGGGGAAAAGTTTTTGATTTGAATTCTATCACAAATTCAAAATACCTATGTTTTGCGTTGTTTTTGATTGTTTAAATTGATTAAACCATGACACCAAAAGGTGTTTTTATTGTGAAGCAAAAGTTGATGTTGATGAAGTGGGAAAATGCGAGTATTGACTGAGAAACGGAGGAAAACATGGGTTGTAAACCTGAATCTGCAGTCGGAAGGACTTTCTAAAATGCATAACAAAGTTTAACGTACCTAAACAATGACCAGGGAAGCCCACGTCTCTGTCAAGCCTTGTCATAAACACTAACTACTGTTAAAAGAACGAGTCCTTATTAAACGAAAAAAGTAATAAATCACTCGTTACGTGTTTCTTCCCCACAGAAGTCCATTATAAGGAAACAGCTTAACATAGCCATCCCGAAACAACGACCACGTAAAATCTAATTTCTATTCAATTCAAATCAAAACCATGTGATTGAAAACAATCTTTCAGTGATCTAGTGTCCTGCTCGATCCTAGTACTTCTCTGTGGCAATGACGGCGTGTGGTTAAAAAAATAATTACAAACAAATCTGAAAGTGAGGGGGACACGAACGGGATTTTGAAAAGTGGGGGGGACATGCTCCCCCTGCCCCCAGTGGAAATTACGCCCCTGCTCTTATGTATTTAAAATGCGGAAGCTTTTCTAGTAACGGCATGTTTGTTTTCTGTTTTTTCTTCATTTTTCTCTTTCTCTCTTTTTTGCATGCTTTTTCTTGCCTTTCTGCTTTACTCTTTAAAAACATTTTCTACACAAGTACTAAATTTGTTCGAGATGTATCACAAGGACGCATCGTAAAAAGGTTCATTTTTTTGGTGGTCAGTTTTCTTTTTCAGGACTCAGTTTGAATCTCACTCGAATCTCACAGTTTGAATCTCGCTTGGCAAGTTAGTCGAAGCTAAACTGTCGACATGTTTATAGCCAGCAGTTTAATGGCACATTGGAAGGTAAATCTATAGCCCCTTTGAGTCCTGAGATTTGTTAGTGCAAAAACACACGAGCAAGCGTTCACGCCTGCATTTGCGCTCTTAGAGGGTCATGTGATGTTTGATCTAACCGAGGGTCTGATGTTTGATGACGCCATCATTTGGACTGTCAGTCACACTACAACTTGTTTTTGTGATGCTTTATTAAAGTCAGGTTTCTTGAAAAGGTGTTTTTGTTTTTGAAAGCACGCATACGCCGATTCAACTTTCAGACATCTCGTTAGCTAACAGAGTTTTTCCCCCTCAGATGTGAAATGCATTATGGGTATGAACCCTCATCCAGCGGGCTGCTCTTTTACTCATTATGCTGATTGGACGGCACTCTTTTTAAACAAGCCCGTCCCGTCCCCGCGGTACCGTCGGTCCGCCTGGCCAGAACACACAGCCCGTAAATCTCATAGTGAAGTGCTCCAGCTAGCACTGATGTTGGCCTGAGACACGGGGGTAAAAAAAACAAAGTGATGCGGGCGAAAGAGTGTGTTCTGATTGGTGCAGAAGATGGGTGGGACATATAAGGGGCAAACCAGGACATTCCAAAGCGTTTGAGAGGAGATATTTACATCACGTCATTCGTTTTAGGCCTAAAGTCTTGTACATTGGAGAACCTGTTTTTAATTTCATTGCCGTCTGAAGAACTCTGTAAGTTTTAAGATGTAAATATGCGGGGATTAAGCCTGTAAGTAGAGGACATGAAAGGGCTGATGGCGGGTCAGAGGGGTTTTAGGGAGGTCAGCTCAGAGCTTATGAGAGCCTGTTAAGAGGAGAGATGCAGGTCTTGTTTGTAACGTCTTACTGCTCACGCAACCTAAAAGTAAATCTGGCTTTAGTTTTAGGGGCGGGGCCTCATGCTGCAAGACCACGCTTGTGATTGGTTGGTTAATCAATTAGGGTGAGTGGGACCATAGAGACCCCTTACACAAAGAAAATATATTTAACTGTCAATACATTAAGTCATTTATAATATATATTGTCGCTGTCAGGCGGAATCCTCGCATCTCCAAAACCATTATTTTTCAGGAAATTAAAAAAACTGCATATTTTTTGAGTTATTAAACATTGTATCGTTAAAATTGGAATTATACCTTATATTGCTATCATATACTGTTGTGTACCAACATTAACACAACATTTCCCCAAAACCATGTTTAATCGGAGATACGAGGTTTATGACTTGGGAGCAGGGAGATACGAGATTACGCTGTCATTGATAAGAATGGTACAGACACAGACGTCGCTGCTGCCAGCAGTGTTCATCAAAGTCTGCGGTCGCGTTGAGCCTTTTGACAAGAGACGAGGCTTTAAGAGCTAATGAAAGCTAATGATTGTGGTTACATACATCTTCCTAAACTCTATTTTAAACGTTAGAGCTATGAGTGATGCAATACCAAAATAAAATGTTAAACAGGCTGTCTAATATAGGCGGAAATTAATCTGCACGCAAATAAAGTCGGTTGTCGCGTTTAGCCTCTTGACAAGAGAAAAGGCTTCAATCGTTAACCAAAGCTAACGACTGTGGTTACATACATCTTCCTAAACTCTATTTTAAAGGTTTAAGAACTATAAGTGATGTAATACAAAAAACGATGAGCTGACTAGGCTGTCTAATAGGCGGAAATTAGCCGAATCTGCTCCGCAAACTTACCTTCGTGGCTCACGGGCTTCCTTCTGCACCGAAGCATTACAGCTATCGATTTTTAACAAAACAGGCCTACTCAAATGTATCTAACCTAACTATTTTCACTCGTTATTGTCTAAAAAACTTTCAATCAGGAGACGTAATGCCGAGAAGCTCCCGCGGAGTGAAGAAGAGGTGGAGTTACGAGACTTCTCAGGCAGTTGAAGTGTCCAATGGCGTTAAGAGATTTGCTCTCAAGCTATTTTCAACACTTTAGTTTGGTTAATAATTTGTAAAAATAACAGACCCACATGGGGACTGACCAATAGCATCGATTTGTGAAAAAATATGAAATTGATCAAATTTGGACATATGAGGTTTCCGCCCGACAGCGACGATATATTTAAAACATATAGAAAATGTATATATTGCAATATATTAAATAATACATGAGTAACTGCCACTTTTCATCTATTGAAAAATAAAATCATTTGCTTTCAGTATATGGAAATGTTTAATTTAATATATTGCATTATATTTTCCAGTATATTCCCAAATATATATATTTGTAAGCTGACGGAGCGCAACTATCTGTTTTTTCTTGTTAAAGTGCATTAGTCATTCATATTCCCCATAAACACAATGTATGTCAAAAAGTTACAATTCATAAACCAAACACTCACTTGTTAATGCACAAAAAGAGCAAAACAAAATAATAATAATATCCATAAAAATGATTTTCTCTTTGAAGAAAATGTGTGAGATTATCATTTTACTAACGATGTAACCTAACATGCAATTATTTCAATCTTAAACATTACGTTATAATTCATGTTCTACTGCAAGACTTTTTGTTTTTCAATCTTTCCTTTCCTTCACTCTCCGGTTTATAGTTGCCTTCTCAAATGGGTTTGATGTTTTGGTTTTTATATGAACAGGTCTCTGTTGAGCTGTATATGAGATATAAGGGAATGTAAAAGCAAGAGAAAGGGAGGCGCGAGTGGAGCGAGAGCCAGAAGTGAATCATGAACATCAGATTTTTCCAGTCCGTTTTCTGCCGTTGCTGTGTCCCATCCTTCAGCTGTGAGGCAGTAGTTTTGTGTTTGTTTACCTCCCTCGTACTCTTCCTTCTCTCTACTATTAGGACATGTAAACTTTACTTTTCATCGTGGCATTTCTACAGCAAGGTTTTTCTGGTTTTCATTAAGCTTTATAAAAAAAATACGCTCACATTTTCATTTCTCTCTGTTTCTTTGTGTGGTTTGTTTTATGTTTGAGAAAACATAAGAAAACATTGTCCTGTGTCATAGGTTGGCATTTAAACACACACTCATTTTTAAGATGCTGTATTGTTTGTTCTGCTGGGTAACAGTATTGATGGGATGTCAGTGGCCATTTGCTTTCAAATCCTGAATACAAATGAGATTATAAATATAATTTCAATCTTACAAACATCAGAGCTGCTTTTGCACTACTGAAATAAGTTAACCCTTCTGTGGTGTTCAATCCTGTGTTTTCAATGTTTACCTCAAATTTATCAGACTTTTTACTGTAACATAATTTTACACATATCACAATAGCGTTTTTTCATGCGATTAATCAAAAAAAAAGTAAATGACAAATATTATTCATATGTGACCCTGTCTGGGAAATCCACGCTAACGCTTTAAAGTAGTCATAGCCAAAAATGGGTAATGTGTCTTTATAGCTGTAAATGATAGATTATATAAAATATTTTATTTATATGATTTTTTTATGTATAATACTGAAATGTATGTTTTCATACTGAAATGAATGATATACTGCCCCTCCTGCGACGTACAGTTAACCGAGTGTTTTTATGGGCTGTCAGTGTTATTTCACGTAACTCGTCTGGATCTCTGCTCGCACACATAGACGTCTCCTCGCATTTACATCTGTTTTTCTTTCTCTGTCTCATCCCTCCACCTACTTCATCTTCACAGTCGCGCTCTCGCTCTCTCACCTCCTCTGCGTTTCCTCTTTTAGTCTCACCCCTTGTCCTCCCTTCTCTCTCTCTCTCTCTCTCTCCGAAGCTGTTTTTCATAAAGCGTTGGCTGGAATGGCACATCCCAGAGGCGTTGTGTGAAACACTACGCTCGTATCTTACACATATACCTCTTTTTCTCTGCAAAGCTCCTTGGAATTTTCTCTTCCAAGGCCTTCCGAAAACACATTTTCACTTTTGTATCGTTTTGATACAAAGAAAACAGTCATGAAGCGAGGACGAGTGTGATGTTCGGTGTATCTTTTATGCTTTGGGGCTTCTGCGGTTTCCATCGTATTCTCTCGCCGAGTGGTTCTCATGCCTGCGAGACAGACGGAGAGATTTCGTCCGGTGTTTGCAAGCTGGATGAGAATGACGCGTGACCTACTGACACAGGATTTCATTTGATATTCTCTTATCGTGAAGGTGCCACGCTGACGAACGAGCTGAGAGCATTAACATCTTGTCTGCCCCAACAAGCCCAGAAACAGATAACAGACAGCGATCTCATGACATTGCACAATGTCTCCATTAGAGTTTCAGAACAGTGTCACGGAGGCTCAGATTGCCAAATCTGCAAACAAGAGATCTCAATGTGAACTCGAACATTTCTCAGCAAATTTACCCAAACTCAAATTATTTGACCTCTACAATCTATATTCATTTTACACCTCCATACTCATAGAAAAAGAAAAAAAGAAACTTAAAGGGGTCATATGGCGCGAATACGTGTTTTTCTGTGTCTTTGGTGTGTTATAAGTTGCTCATGCATGTATTAGACACGTAAAATTGCAAAAATGAAAGTGTGGGAACAAAAGATGCATTCTATGTAAAAGCGAATGCTCACCCAGACCTGCCTGAAACGCCTCGTGTAACCACACCCCCACAAATCTACGTCAGTTGGTGGTATGATTTGACTAAGACCGCCCAAATGTATACGCAAGTAAGGTGGGCGTACCTGTCAGTACAATTGCTTTGGGACCTGATGTTCCAAATATGGTAAGAGGCGTTACATTTCCGTCACACGCTTGCAGTATTCGACCAATCACTACGCACTGGTTAACTGGCCAATCATAGCACACCTCGCCAGGGCTGGACTGGGAAGAAAAATCGGCCCTGCCATTTTTTGTTCCGCATCGGCCCTCCACCAAATTTGTCAACGGGGGGGGCCAGTCCGCCCCTGCACCACGCTTTTCAGAGCAATGAGCTTTGTAAAACATCTGTGCGTTTCAGAGAGGCGGGGCAAAGAGGAGATGCAAACATGCACGGTATGTGGTAAATACAGCGTTTTTGTACCTTAAATCGTGTATCTAAAACAAACGCTAATATTCGTTTTAGCCGTGTCATATGACCTCTTTAAACTAATCTCAGTGTGAAAACCAGTCTACCAAAATTAACATAGAAGTAAGATTTTATTGTTATCTTGCAAGTGAGAAAAAAACTGATAGCATTTTAATGGTGGCTTCAATTCACCCCTGATCAGTTTACAAGTACTTGGCGGTTGTATTGTTAACATGTAAAAGCCTACACAGGGATGATGACCCCATTTTTTCCAATGTATTTCCAAAAAAACTTAGTCTTATATTCAGAACAATATGGTCGTTTCAAAGCCAAATAAAAAATGTGTGAGAATTAAATGTCAACGCCCTAAAACAGACAATAAATCGTCATAATCGCAATGATTTATTAGACAACTAATCGTCAGCCAAATGTCATAACCGTGACAGCCTTAGTTGTATGTACAGTAATACAATACGATAATGTGTTCTGTATTTACAGCGTGGTAAATTGAATGGTCATGTCGACTTTAAGAGTGTAGTTCATGTTGAGTTTTGAGTTCTGTGCCTTTACTGTTAATAGCAGGAACAACAGAAAGCTGAAACGCTTGTGTCTGTTTCACAGCATTGTGTATCGGTTTACTGTTCCTTACTGTTGTAGAATGACGGAAATGTGCGAGAGAAAGTAAATGTGTGTGTGCAGACTTGGCAAACACATGACTTTTAAAGAAAACAGACAGTCTAGACATTGTTCATCTTATCAGATTATGAGATACTGTAACAGACGTTTTGTTTAGTCTTCCTTTATTTTATTTCTGTTTAATAAAAAGGTCATGTAGTTTTAATGCATTTTAATTGTAGCATGTTATCATATCGCTGATACAAACACTTCAACGGTTAAGTGTTCTCTCTCTCTGTCTCCATGCACGGGCACTACTTTAACAACCGCGGGTGTAATGTGTAGTTTTACAGCGCTTGTTAAACACCTCTAGTCAGTTTAGTGATTATCTGGGTGTTTACCAGCCCAAATAAATCCTGCTCTCCACTGTTCAGTTTTTGTAAATGTGTTGTGTAATATTATGAGGATTTGGCATGAGACTGTTGCATCATCTGTGTTTACACGTTTTGTTGTTGAGAAGCTGAGCTGGTATTATTTTGTCATGGAAATGTCACTTTTACTTTTGCGGAGACCCTACAGAAATGATTGTAGACTCCGATTTCAGTCTTTCCAAAGGCCGCGAGTTGCGATTATTTGTACAAACATAACAGAAGATACAGTTCTGCCTGTAGGTAGCTCTTACTACTAAGTGCATCAAAATAAACTCATGAAGAGCTCTTTGTTTCCAGACGGACCGGCTGAAACCGCTGAACTCTGAGATTAGAGGCACTGGTCGTGTGTGTGTGTGCGTGCGCGCGCGCGCGCGCGTGTGTGTGTGTGTGTGTCTGGTTTGTGTATTTGCAGTGTAATTATTGCTTGTTAACACTCAGGATTTGAACAGTGACTCTTTCAGATGACTTGAGGGTGCATGTACAGGTTTCTTTAAGCTTGTGAGAGCCAAATTGAGAATGTCCTCCCAAATAAACTGAAACATGTCAGAAAAGGACTTCTGAGAGCAGTTTCAGGTGGTCAAGAAAGCTCGTAAATCATCCAAATCATTTTCATTTGAACTCTAATGTCAGCAGGTTTGAGTGAAGGGGAAGGGGGAGAAAAAATCATTTACCTTCTATTAAAACAATGAAAGTCCATGAAGTGTGCTCATTATAAAACTTTGGGGATTAAAGGCCATTGCACATTGAGTCCGAAATTTCCGCACGTTAAAAAATCAATTCGACCTCACAATCAATACGTGTCAATCACATTTACACACTGCAGTGCCTCCGATATTTTCGTCCGTCATAAAATTTTTCGGACTGTATGTGCAAAGACCTTTAAACTTGTGTGTATGTGTTACATTATGGTCATGTTTAACTTTTTTCTTTCTTTCTTTCTTTCTCTCTCTCTCTCCTTTCTTTCTTTCTTTCTTTCTTTCTTTCTTTCTCTCTCTCTCTCTCTCTCTCTTTCTTTCTTTCTTTCTTTCTTTCTCTCTCTCTCTCTCTCTCTCTCTCTCTCTCTCTCTCTCT
>NC_079900.1:3142160-3337160 GCF_024868665.1 Triplophysa rosa | reverse complement strand
GCACACCTGCTCCTCTCTGGCATGACCCGGGCCAGACGCACACAAACACACACATGCGTAAACAGAAACGCAAAAAAACGACATTTGTGTATCAACATACACGGCACGCGTAGATTTAAAGAGGCAGTTCGTTTTAAATAATAAAAAGACTTCTTGTTTGTTGTTATCGTGAGCTAAGATTTGCATCAGGCATGGCTGAGATTTAAAGCATTCTTCAAATTTCTCCTTTTGTTAGATTTGGAACAACAATTTTTTTTCATTTTTACACGAACTGTCTCTTTAAAACATGTCTTTATGTTGATGTGCGCACACACATACCCAAAAGCATATAAAGTCATGTACGTTCTCATGCCATTATTGGCCAAAGAATGCACACACGAATGCCCGGTTTCCATCCGTAATACCATGTGCATATGCACATGCATACATGCATGTAAATGCACGCAATCCAAACACACCTGCCACTTGTTCACGGGCACATTTCATACCTGCACTTTTTACATCCCCCGAGCATCCACATCCACATTAATCTAAAAACACACATGCATAAGCCACTGCCGGGGGGGTCCGGAGCAGGTATACACCCCTTTAGAAATAAAAATCCTCCCGATTTTCTTGGTTGTAGTGGCTGCTGGGAAACTCAGAGCTGAGGGGGTGCGGGCTTGCAGGGTGGCGTGTGCTTTCATAAGATAGGAAATGAATAAATAAGTGATGGTTATGGGGGGGGCAAATACTCAAATAAAGTCCAATAAAACAGCTCAGAGAACATCTGTGTGGGATCGCCGTGGGGATTAAGAGGGTTTGGAACATTTTAAGCGCATTATGGATTAAAAAAAAGGTCAGAATGTTTAGCAACATACCGATAAACCTCTTAAGCAAAACCCAATTGGAAAGGCTGTGCTGCCTCTTCATTCAGCGCCGTAGCTTGTGTGTGTATAAGGTGTGGAGGCGTGCATTGGATTTTTTTTTGTTGTTGAGGGTAATGCATTGCACCATTTTATGCCGTACACGTTTTTCATGTGTTTGTCATCATAAGCCGTGACGTTTAAAAGCAGGGGATCTAACATTCCTCTCCGACTAAAACACAGACAGAGTCTCATGTTTTTCTGATAGGAGTCAACGTGAAGTCTATATTGATTCCATTTACTCAACACGAGTGTAACGTTTTGACAAACTTTTATAAAAATGTCATCTCTGAAACGACTACTTTTGTATGTGTACATTTGGCGAGTGCATGCACGTTTGTGTTTTCGTAAATAAAACACACTTTGTATGGCAAATGCCATAGAACAGTGGTTCTCAAACTTTTTCGTTGCAAGGCCCCCTTTGTGTAGAGTGCATCGCTTTGCGGCCCCCAAAATGAAGACTTATAATCTTAAATTTAACATTTTTATTTAAACAAAAACATATTCGGTTATACAATGCTGAAACATCAATTCTTTTGTCTGGTGGTCTTATTTTTCTGATGTTTGATTGCATAAAATCTATGATCAATTTCTATATTTCATAAAATGCCACAAAATCTGTGGCCCCCCTGGATCCATCTCAGGGCCCCCCAGGGGCCACGGCCCCCAGTTTGAGAACTACTGCCATAGAAGACCCATTTTTGGCTGAATAGTTCTATGAAGAACTGACGTTTCTGTTTCACAAAAGGTTCTTTGTAGTGGAAAGCGGTTCTTTGGGTTATTAAAATAAGACAAAAAGGTTTCTTAGCATCGCTGTCATGTGAAGAAACTTATGTAGCATCTTTATTTTTAAGAATGAACAATGCCCCAAACTCACAAAACAAACATCATAAAAAATCTCATCTCCAAAGTCTCTGTGATATTAATTAAACGTTGTTTTGGCAGAAATGAATAGACAATTGCAGACATTTAACGGATGACCTCGTATTTTTTATGATCAGACTTGGATCACGACGTTCAATCTATACATCCACAATCAAGCATGTTGAGTTCACATCTACAAGGCAGAATAAACCAAAATGGTGATTATAATAACAAATGTGTTTTGGCTCTCACGAGAGCAGTTATTTATGAATATGTGCATGCTAAATGAGTCAATTACATGTAGTCCTTCAAGAGATGCATGCGTTTATGAACAGCGCTGACTGGTTAGAGATGGTAATAGTTTTAGCATTGTGAAGACACTTTTGTCATTTTGAAAACCCACTGACACACCGTGTGTGCGTGTCGCCCGGTATCTTTGGCATGGTTGTGTTCAGGGCAGGGGTCCTTTCACAGCGTGTTCCGGGTAGATAAGGATTAGCGTGAGCGTTATTGGATGCACTAGCGTGTGTGTGTGGTTGCATGCAGATAACAGCATTGATTGGACTCCATAGGATGGAGACTGTGCTCTAATAATGGACAGGCTCTCCTTTGTGTGTTGACGTTTTGATGATCTGGCCCCCTGCTCATCCGAGCTTTGTCTCTGCCCAATAGCGCGGCCCTCGCTCATTCACACACGTCCAGTTCTGCATAGCGAGCTTCACTAATGTGCCATGTAATTGGATTGGAGGTCATCCGAGATTTCTCCGGAAGCTGATGATATCTCCACACCACTAGACGGCGCCAGTCAATGGCAGTTTTGCACGTAATCTTAACTACGATGCAATAAAATCACCATAACAGGGCACATTGCCCACTCAAAATAAAATAATACGGGAATATGCATAAAATATGATGCAAAATATTGAGTAATACATTTCCACACGTTGGAACCAAGTGCTTGTATATACTGTATGTGTGTGTACTGTATACACACATATTTTGGTAGTTGTCCTTTGGCATGACAGCAAAACGTTTGAAAACAAGCTTTTAATAATATAAATTATAAATTTTATATTATTTTTATTATATTTATAATATCTAATAGCATCAGACAGATTTGTTCATTGTTTTTTTTCTGTGTCACAGCTAGGACATACAGTATGTATGGTTTATTTGAAAATAAAACTCTCTTATGCTATTTTATATCATAAATATAAATATTAATAATATAAAATAATATATTATTAACAGTTTGTTTCCAACATTTTTGCTGTCACGTCATAGGACACATTTATTTATTTGTCAAATACCAATATATTTTGCCAACATGTAAATGGATTATTTTGATATGTTGCATTATATTTTCCAGTATATTCATGTATATTTATGTTATGTATGGGCAATGTATATATGGCTATATATTTTTTTAATATATTATTCTATAAATATGAAATGAAATGTTTATGTATTGTATATTAATGATTAATTTATTATTCTATTTATTTCTGTGCATTATTCTATATATTTTCATATAAAAAAAAGAGTGAATGAGGTGCCATCTGTGAATATAGAAAACAATTCAAATTTTAATTAAAAATGTATCCAGTTAACAAAAATATATTTTGTACTTCACACTGTCTGGTAGAATGGTCTTATAATAAGTTTGACACTTACAAAAAAGTACCATGATATTATCATAATGTTAACATTACAGGACTTTTCAAATCCGTTATAACCAGCTGACATGCTAAATGTGGGTAAATTGTGACACCTTTTAACGATAAAATGAGTCGCAACGAGTTTCCCAGATTACCTCAACTCACAGCAAAAACTCAAACTGGATTAACCAGCGCCTCAAACTATTAGCGGCGTGAACAAAAGCGGCAACCAGCGATTTTATGTTTTCCTCAATTAGCATTTAGCACACATGGAAATACCCTTAATTTGTGAGGCTTTTAGCGTAGCGTGTGTTTCTCTCTGAGAGGACTGCGTCTGTGTGTGGGTGCTTTGTAAGCTAGCAGGAATGCTCTGCTACCGCCAATGCTAAGATGGCTGCCAAGCGCTAAGATGGCTGCCAGGATCCCATCGAACAACAGCAGAAAGTGAATGAGGGGGTGCGGGAGAGAAAACAGAGGAACGGGGTGGGGGGGTCCTGTTATTTGCCTTTTAAATGATATAGCGTCACTTTTGGGTCATGACAGCAAGTGCTGATGTTCAATGTGGTCATTTGTTGTTGTGCTTTGAAACATGGCACGAATATGACGTAAAAGAGGTCGTGTAACTTGAAAAACAACAACAATGCAGACAGAGGCTGTAGTCGCCTAGTAAAACTCTATAGTTAGCTTGGTGCATATAGAAAAAAGGTGGATTGTCGTTCTCAGCCAATTCAAACACCCGCAGGGGTCTGGTCTCTCTCCAACATCCCTATATTTTCTAAGATGAAAAGCCTAATGAGACATTGTCCAAACAACTGGATGGCTGTACACCAGCTTATGTCCATGTCTGTGAGCTCAACGACAGAGTTGAGTTACAGCAGGCCGCTCGTGAACGTATGCTTAACAGATTTATAGATTTTAGATTAGCAGTGTAATAGCAGTGAGTCTTGAAATGAACTGTGACAACTTGCTTTTACTTTGTCACGACTCACGTTTACAATGGATAAGGATGAAAAAATACATGATTCAAGCAGTCTGTTAAAAAGACTGAAACTGTGTCCTAACCAGATGTGTTGCGATCCACGACGAGTGAAAATTATTTCTTTTTTTAATGTTTTCTATTAAATGACACAACGTCATGTCACCGTATTGACTGTTTAACCTATGCACAAGATCGGCTGTGTTTTTGAAACGCAGCTTGTTCTACGCTGCTGGTATAAAGATCTTGTTTTACGGTCAAAAATACTTTTTTTGTGGCATACAATATTAGAAATCTATTTTTTTATTTTTCCAATGAAACTTGCCAAAGTGATGCTACTGTGCAACAAGAGCCTTTCCACGAGTCTTGGTCCACATCAGGTCCGCAGATGTAGCTTTTGGTCTTTTTATTGTAAATCTAAATAACAGAGTTTTTAATTCCAATTTCTAAACCCATTTTCTGGTTCGCTAGCTGACATTTTAATCCAGATCATTTATATAACCGAGATAAAAGCATGTCTCTACCGACAAGCTGTATATCTGTGGTGGCGTTTAATTCTTATCTTTAGAGATTTGTTTAGAATTTGAACGTTTTAATAAAACAATTACCACCTAACACCAACAGAATGCACATTTTGCATGTCTTGTTTCCAGTTGTCGTACATTGCATTGACTACGTGCCGGCCGAGAGAATCGAAAATGTTCATCTGCTAATTGATTCAGATGCCAATGGATTGGACCCAGCGTTCTGTCCCGTGTTTAATCCGGTCTCTCTTTCTGTCTCCCCTCCTTCTTCTCTCTCCTCATTCCTGTCCTCTTTGCAGAATCCGGACAGTCGGACAACTCCAACCAACAAGGAGAAGCAGACATTAAGCCTCCGCCCAATGGTGAGTCAATCACACGTGCATGCATCCTCATCGCACTTAAATGTATGAAATGAACATAATTCACGTCTCACTTGCACGGTTCACCATTCTGGAGAAAAAAGACCAACGTTCATTTTGGGATGACGTCACCAAGCACGCATCTTTTTTTAACCAATGGGTGCCTCGACGGAGCGCGTTTCGTAAATATGTTATCTCTTTTGCAAAGAAGTGAAAACGTGACAACATCTTTGTCCTGTGTCAGCCGCCGTAGTGCTTCGAAAGGGAGGAGTGAGAGGTGGAGTGCGCCGTGGGTAGCAGTTCGCAACCTCACCAATAGATGCCGCTAAATTCCATACACTGGACCTTTAAAAATAAAGATTCTGATCAGAAACAAAAATATTTTTACAGTCTGATATGGTCAAGAAGTAGTTCTTAATAAAAAACATCAATCTACTGGTGTGTTAAAGAACTCGGAAACCAAAATGCTGATCTGAGGAGCTGTATTAGGGGCGATTCACATTTCGCGTCTTTTGTGCGTGCAAGTTCGTTATTTTCAATGTAGACACGCGGCAGGGCGCGCAAATAGGGATCGATGCGGTCGCGACGCACATACGCACATTTTCCCAAGTGCGTCGGCGCCGCATCAAGATGGAAATACTTTTCAGAGTGCCGCGCGCGCACCGCGGGTCATGTGACAAGAGAAAACAGCGTGGCTCGTGTTTTCCGCGCTGTTTTAGACGCAAAATGGGAATGGCCCCTTAAAACATTTCCATTGAACCATATAGAGACTATACAAAGAGAAGTGAAGTTACATCAGACTTAATTGTTCACATTTGACGTTTTCATTATCAGCCGTGAGTGAACAGCCCTCGGTTAGCGCTGGCAACAAAAGTGCGATGAAATCCCCACGCTACGCATTCAACAAATCAGCCGCCATTTTCCCCCGCGCCCGTCAGTTAACAGATGGAACTGTGGGCGAGCCGCGCTCTCCCCTGGACGAACGCTATCGTAAGCCATTTTATTTACGCTGTTAAGGTCACATGCACGCCCAGGCTGTCGCTTACCACAAACACAGAGCACGAGGGAAAGCCGTTTCAATGCGAGTTTATTATAGCCGGCCGGGTCGCCTGTGACAGAGAGTGGCGGAACGCTCATAAATCACTCTGACGTGATTGGCTGATGGGAACCACATGGCTGCGGCGCGGGGCTCATGCGTCGGCCTCGCTGCGGTTAACCGCCACGCGCACACATAAAATACACACGCGCTGACCTCAGCCCGTACTACGGATGGGTGTGGGACCGTGGCCCCGTTCTGCCCACACACACACACACACACACACACACACAAGCGATGTGCCAGTAAATACACACAGATGCGTTTGTATATTTGTATGCAGCCTACCACACGCGCTCTTCAGCTGTACACACACTCGCTTTGTGTGACATAAAGCATTTTTAGTGTGCTCATTAAGTTTTAAGTGAGATGTGAGGCCGCTGTGTTGAATTGAACCGTAAGCATGGGCTAGACTGTTATTCTTTTGAGACGGAGAACATATGCCAGCTGATTACTGTAATTATAAACTCCTGCCCTTTTATGACAATCGCACAAGTTTGTTTTTCGTGCGTGTGTGTTTGACAGGTGCAGAGGAGTAAATATGTATTTTTATTTGTTAGTGTAGCACAGGGGTTTCCCACCTTTTTTTGGCCTGTTTTAGATCATAGAAATTCTTGGGAGCCCACAATTTCACTCGTATCACAGAATTAAGATCAACACTTGAAAAGTTGTGTTCTTAAAGTGATAGTTCGCCCTAAAATAAAAACGCTGCCATCGTTTACTCACCCTCATGTCATTTCAAACCTGTATGACTGTTTTTACGCAGTACACAAAAGAAGATATTTTGAAGAATGTTGTTAATGGTTTTGTGTCCGTACAATAGAAGTGAATGGGGACCAGTGCTGTCCAGTTACCAACTTGCTTCAAAAAATCTTTTATTTGTGTTCTGCATAAAATACAATACAGGTATGAAATGACGAGGGTGAGTAAGAGATGACAGAATTTTCATGTTTGTGTTCCTATTCCTTTAACTCTTTCCCCACCTGTGTTTAATTTTAAGTTTCAATTACTGACAACTATTGCATTTTATTAACCATGTTTACTGACATCGTGATGGTCCTTCGAACATTATAATTTTGATGACTAATATCGTGACAATCCAACATAGTATTTATTTCAGTTAATGTATATCATACTGAGTGAAAACTGCAGTTATTCCCTGTATTATAATACCAAATATTGTGTCTCTGTATAATAAATCAAATGAAAGAACACAGCCTCTGCTTTAAAAATAACCCCTTTTAATTCTGCCATTATTTATTTTTTATCACGTCACGGAATGGGTTTTTACACAAATGGCTGACAAAATTGCATTTCACTTCTGTCAAGATTGGATTCAGAGCGATGATCAAAACATAGCCAGTTTTTTTTGTTTGGATTATTTTATGTATATTTTGTAGTTTTGTAAACCTCAGTGTATTTAATCATTTTTACTTATTTATTATTTTTTCTGTTTCATATTGTTGTTGTTGTTTTTTGCAAACACAGTGGTTGCTTTTAAATCCGAAGATGCTGAATCACCCTCTCTACCGTATAACAATAAAGACGCGATTGCTGGAAAATTCGCTTAAAAATCATGATCTTAAGATCTCAACTGCTCTGTTATATCTTTTTTTATTATTTTTTTTTTTATATAATGCAAACACAGACAGTGAGTCTATTTACATGTGCTAAACGCAGATTAATCCAGTAATTATGACTTACTAAAGTAAGATAGACAAACAAATATACGGCCCATGTTACGCCACAAAAGGGGCGTCAGGGATGGATGGAGCGCGGTGTCAGAAGGCCACACCCCACGACACTTTCCATTCCAGGCCACCAGTCTGCTCTGTTATATCTAACTTGGATCATTACTTGCTCTTGAAGCAAATCCGTGTTGAATGATTTACACTTATAGGATGTTGTCGAGCGCTCGGTTTGCGCATTCATCCTTCGTGGCGAGGCCGAATTCCTCCAGGGATGCACAGGAGTGTAATCCCTGCACCATCCAATCACTTGAAAGCGTTAAGATTTCACTTAATGTTTGAAACCAATGACTTGTGTATTAAACATGGCCTCATAGCCACAGAGGTCAGCATGAAAAAAAACGAAATCCATTGTAACCTCATTTGCATGGTGACTCACGTGGGTTGCAACTTGTTTTCACTTCTAGTTTGTCTTTTTCAGGGCACTTGAGTTTCCAGGACTGCTTTGTGACGTCAGGCGTGTGGAACGTTGCCGAGCTGGTCCGTGTGTCACAGAGTGAGTGTTCTCATCAGCCTGAATCCCATTCCACTTCACATATCCAGTTTTGCTTTTGAGCCTCGCAATAATTAAAAACACACTTTAAATTCTGGATTCTGACAACAGGCATGTTTATAGATTTAAGGAATGTGTTGTGTTGTCATGGTGATGCATGATGGGATCGACTCGGTCTGTGTCTAATTTAGCACCAGTTGCCACGGCGAGCGGACCAAACTTCTCTCTGGCCGATCTCGACAGTCCGGGATATTACAACATCAACCTTGGGCGCCGCTCCATAACGTCCACACCATCCACCAGGTACACAAACTTCTCGTCCTTTCTCTAAACTACTATAACTCTCACACACATTAGACTGCTATAGATCTGTATCTCTTCTAGCTGTTAGCATGTTAGAAAGCTTTCTTTCCTCGTTGCCCATCATGCAAGTCGTCTATATTTGTGTCTATCTACCGCTCCTCACACTGTTTTCTCATTTTTCGCTTCTTTGCTCTTGTCTTTTTCATTGTTGTCGTTTTTGTCTCTCTCTTTCCCCGTTCTTTCACCCTTTCGTGTCAAACGCTGCAGGGCTGAGATGGAGTTGTATGCCAGTCTCCCTCGGAGGTACCGCACATCACCTGTTCTCTTCTCTTTTGCTGCTGTCCATCTCTGCACTGACTTTACTCATCTAATGTTTCATTTGACCTTACGTACCAGTGTGACAGATAAAAATCTGTCATAATGGATTCAAATCCGA
This sequence comes from Triplophysa rosa, assembly GCF_024868665.1. NCBI lineage: Eukaryota > Metazoa > Chordata > Actinopteri > Cypriniformes > Nemacheilidae > Triplophysa > Triplophysa rosa. The sequence continues at coordinate 3,327,798 of NC_079900.1, read as the reverse complement.
AGCTCATGCCAGTCGTAACATTGTTGTTGTGAATAATTTAAACATTTCCTCTATTAGGTCGTGTTCACATTTGACTTCTTTTTTTGTAAAAAAAAAAAGCATTTTAGTAAATAAAAAACGCTCGCAGGTCTCTGTTATTGGTTATATTGGTTAATCTCGATAGGTCTCTGTTATTGGTTAGCTGTGATAAAGGTGCTTGACGTAGGGCATTTTTTGAAAAGTTGAACTTTTTTCAACCTCAAGAGACGCTCTGAGCTGCAGAAAAAGACGCCGGCGCTGGCGTTCAAAAAAGCGCTCAAGACTTTTTTTGAAAACACGGTTTACTCCTTAGGATTATAATGTAAAACAGACGCTAGCCGTTTTAAAAAAAGTGTGAACACGGCCTTAAATTCTAAAGAGAAAATGATAACATATATTAAAATAGTTTGAATTGATAAAGTATTTTATTTAAATAGCATCTTAAAAAAAGACATTATCATTTGGTTATATAAAAGTCATCCATTTTTGTTAAATTTTAGAAAGCACTCAAACAGTTATACTGCCTACTGTTTCCTTATAGTAATATAATATTATGTTACTTATATACTTATACTATATACTTATATACTTATATATTAGTATAAATATATGTTTTGATAATATAAGATAATACATAATTAATTATTTGTTATAATTATTGTAATTATAATATATATTATATGTAATTGTAATATATAATTTGTAATTTTATATTTATATAATATCATTTAAAAAGCATTTCAAAGCAGGACAGTACATGTCAGATTAGTTAATATCCTTATGAAGTTTTAAACTTCTCGATGATTGACATCCACTCTCTCTCTCTCTCTCTCTCTCTCTCTCTCTCTCTTTCAGTTCCAACAAGCGTAAGTCAATTGATGACAGTGAAATGGAGAGCCCGGTGGATGATGTCTTCTATTCGGGTCGTTCTCCCGCCCCAGGAGCATCTCAACCCAGCGGATGGCCCAATGATGTTGATGCAGGTAGAGTCACATGACCCATCCCCCCCACTGGCTCCTCTCATTGACTCCTTGTTCTCTACTCGTTGAGCAAACTAGCATATTAATTAAATGACATTCGTCCTGTAATTCAGTGGTTCTCAAACTTTTTCGTTGTAAGGCCCCCTTTGTGTTAAGTGCATCGCTTTGCGGCCCCCCATATAAAGACGTATAATCTTAACCTTAGAATTTTAATTAAACCAAAAACATTCAGTTATACAATGCTGGAACCTCAATTCTTTTGGTTGGTGGTGTCATTTTTCTGATGTTTGATTTCATAAAATCTATGATAAATTTCTATATTTCATAAAATGCCACAAAATCTGTGGCTCCCCTGGATCCATCTTGGGGCCCCCCCAATGGCCCCCAATTTGAGAACCACTGCTGTAATTCGATTGAATTAGGACTGAAGGATAGCAGCACCGCAGTGAGTGAACACAGAGCCTGTGTGAACGGAGCCAGACTTTCTTTTCATTTCCATTTCTGTCCTGTCATCCACCAATCCACTGGTCTGTCTTTCTTCTCTCTCTTTTCATCCATGTCTGTCCATCTTCTTATGCTTCAACAGACCATAAAAATTAACCTTGCAGGGAAAAGGAAGTGATAACAGAAACTCTTTTAAATAGCTATAATGTGTCTGGTGTCCAGACCGAATCATAATTCATGTGTGCATGTAACAAATGTTAATTGTGATATTTATACCAAAACACACGTGTAAATGTGTAACTCAAACATATTTCTGACATTTGAACAGAATTAGTTCCCAGTGTATACAGCATAAATAGATAAATGCTTTACTTTTAACAAATATTATTTTCTGAAATGTTTCGGGACATTTTCGTTTTTTTATGTGAAATTATCAAAACATGCAGTTAGCTAGCGTAGTGTAAAGGGAGAACAGCTGGCAGAGAGACTAAGCAACATAATCACACTTTTACCAAATTGGCGGCGTATGAATTCATACGTTTTTTGTTCTTCATTTTTTTTCATTTATAAACCTGCATGACCGCTTCAGTGGCGGCGAGGTAGGAATGGGTTCATGCTTGCTAAGTATAATCATATGCTTTCGTACAATTCACACCCGACAAATAAGTACAATCGCCACCTCATAAAATAGTTTTCATTTCCTGTAAAATCAGGTTGAACTGAGAAATTAATATAGATGTAAGATATTATATAGAAAAAAACACTTTTTATTTTTTATTATAAAAAAAAACACCGACCTCTGGATGATCGAACGGGAAGTGCTAAAATGCTAACTCTGTGTTTTGTTGAAACGGTGGTTATTTGTGTGAAATTGGAGTCGTGTAGCTTTGGAAACATGACATGTATCCTCACGCCAAATCAGTGATTTAACACAAACGTTCTCATAATGTCGTTCCAAACCTGTATGACTTTCTTCTGTAAAACACAAAAGAAGATCATTTGAAGAACGTTGATAACCAAACAACACGAACCACACTGACTTCCATTTTACGGACACAAAACCTCCGAGACATTTATCAAAATATCTTCTTTTGTGTTCCACGGAAGAAAAAGTCATATACAGGTTTCAAACGACAGGCACATGAATAAAAATTACAGCATTTTTATTTTAGGGTGAGCTGTCCCTTTACATACAGTAAGTTTAATTGTACAGTATGTACATACAGATGAGGATGGATTGTGAAGTGGCGTTTCTCACATTTAGTTGTGATGTTCTGCCCCGCCTCTGATGGGACAGTTTGTGTAGTTTTCAGTGTTATGACCACATGACGTGTGTAGTGCTTCTCTCCAACCATCCAAGAATACCCCGTCTCTCTTTCTGTCTGATTGTTAACACTATTCTTCTCTTCCCTGTTTGGGTTTTTTCAGTGCAGCACCATTTGGCCAGTATGCAGGAGAGGAAGATTAAACATGAAAACGAAGGCGTGCAGTTTCCTTACCATGGTTAGAACACATTACCCTTATATTTATATATACAGTATACAGTATATTTATGTGTCCCACGTACTGTACATGTGCACAGCTGTGTTCTGTACGCGTTTATCTCTCTCAATGTCATTTCAAACTTTGATGCATCACACACGTCATTCCGTCCGTCTGATTTGCTGTTTGCTGGTGGGTTGTTTTCTCCTGTGCTTTTATTTTGTTTCATACATCTTCTCATGTTTCTGGAATATTACATGTGTTGTGTGTCTTATAGACCAAACGTTTATGAGATCTCAAACATAAACCGGTCCCCAAAATATACAATGCAAATGCAAGTGTGATGTCATCGGATTCGCATGCAGCCCTCTATTTCTAATACCTTTATATTAAAAATATGTTATTTCTGAATATTGAAAATGTCCCTCTAACAATGTAAGAGAAACGGTTTCATACAGTTTGTAGAACGTTTATTAATGACTTATACTATAATGGTAATAAACTGCATTACTACTTTTAAATGTTACTGCAAGGACGTTACTTTGACCTTTTTTGAGAAATTTGAGAAAACGTTTAACTAATAATTAGGGCAAAAAGATGAATAATTATCAATAATTATGTCAAAAGCTTAATCGCGATTAATCGCATCCAGAATAAAAGTTTGTGTTTACATAATATTGATCTGTTTACTGTGCATAATAATTTTGTATTTATTAACACATACACATCCATGCATATATTTAAGAAAAATCTAAATATTAATAAACATTTATATATAATTTCAATTATTGGTAAATATAAATAAATACATGTAAATATTTCCTAAATATGTATACTTGTGTATGTGTTTGTATTTATAAATACAAAATTAATATGCACAGTACATAGACATATGTTATGTAAACACAAACTTTTATTCTGGATGCGATTAATCGCGATTAATCTTTTGACAGCCCTACTAATAATATATCACTCACTTTTCACAATTCACTCGGTTTCTATAAGAAAAAATAAGGCTCAGCCATACATTGTTTCTCTTATTGTCAGTTTCTAAGATGCAAGTCATGGGTTCTTCAAAAAGCATATTTGTTTTGTTTTTAGTTGTACTTTATTTATATTTTTATTAGGGCTGTCAAACGATTAATCGCGATTAATCGCATCCAGAATAAAGGTTTGTGTTTACATAATATATATCTGTGTACTGTGCATATTAATTTTGTATTTATAAAGACAAAACATACACATACTTGTCTATAAATTTTAAATGTATAAATTTATATTTATTTATATTATATATTTATATTATTTATAATTGAAATTGTAAATAAAAGTTTATTAATAGTTATATTTTATATTTTTCTTAAATATATGCATTTATGTGTATGTGTTTATAAATACAAAATTAATATGCACAGAACACCGGCATATATTATGTAAACACAAACTTTTATTCTGGATGTGATTAATCACGATTAATCGTTTGACAGCCCTAATTTTTAGTTTTTATTTACATTTTGTTTAATTTTTAGCTATTTTGTTATGTGCTTTTTAAAATTTGTATGCATCTGTTTATTTTTTATATTGCGATATGATTTAAATTAGTTTATTTCCGTTTTAGTTTAGTTTTTATTTGTCGTCAGTTAATCATTTTAGCACCTCAACTTAAACTTAATTCACTTTATTGCAAAGGCAACATTTCAATTTTTCGTTAAGTTTTTTTTAAATAACATTTAAGCTGTCATTTTATTTGATAAACTATACACCGATATATCGGCCAACAATCGATATCGGTCGATACAAGCACTATCGGTGTGAAAAACAGATGATGACGAGGGCCTATACTGTATATCCTGTCAATCAAAAGAGGACAGGAAAATGCAATGGATTTATCTTCTGTATTAAGAAAATGTTGAGAAACATTATCAGTTTGATGTTCAATATTAATAATCATTAAATTCATTAATAACATTCAGAAAGTTAAGAAATATTGATTTAATCTTCAGAATTGGTATCGATTGAGATATTTATGCATAACAACCTCGATCTCCTCCGTGAGCACATACGTTTATTGCGTCATCGTGCTCTCAGTGCACTGGCTGTGTAATCACGTCTGTGTTTGTGTACTTGCGTAGAGTACTTGTGTGTTTCCGGGCTTAAGGGCCATCTCTTGTAAAACACACACCGCTGCCCACGTCATGGTAAACACACACACACACACACACTTAATCTAGAGAAACGTGTAAATCCCAGCAAAATGCCAGCATGCTCAGGTGCTCCGGGTGTCATGGGAATACACAACACACACACACACAGTCTGCAGGCACCAGAACTCATGTCCAGATGGCACCTCCATGTGTCGACAGCGACGGTAGCCGCTGGGTTACAGAAGACATCTGTTACGCTGATGATGGTGGTGATGCTCGGAGTGTGTGAACTGCGTTACGCTCCGAAGGTGATTCACTACCTGAATGAGGCTTTGGCAACGCTGCAAGGTGACAGTGTCATTTATCATTAAATCTGGTGTTGCCTTCTTACACGGGCGGTTTGTGAACCCGCTGATACTTCAAAGAAGAGATACGTTTAGACTACACGGATGTGCTCTCTTTTATCATTCCACCTTTATGAAAAGATCTTTTTATACTCGGTATGTAAATTATGCAATCTTAAAATGATGCTGTAAATGATTGGAATCTTTTCCAGTCCTGGAAAAGTCTTGGCTGGCCAAAAGGATCGGTGATTCACTGTGAGGACGTGGCAGAAGCGCTTGTGTTGGATTCGACCGGTGTGTGTGTGTGTAAAACTGGGATTTTTTGGATGCTTGGATACGTGTATGTGCGAACGTGCGTGTGTCTGTTTGAAAGAGTGTGTGTAGTGTGAGGGAGCGTTTTCTGACAGGTCAAGGTTTGTTTGGCCGCCAGCTTGTTAGCGTGGCGCGACGAGAAGGTCACGGGAGCGTTTGATTGGCTGCCAGTCTGAGTGTCGTGGCTGGCACTGAACACAGAAGTAACACATAAAGACTTATATCCTCGTATACACACACATGCGAGAGAGAGAGAGAGAGAGAGAGAGAGAGAGAGAGAGAGAGAGAGATCACAGAAACTTCTGCTTTAACTCCAAAGGTGCCATGTTGTCAGGCACGTACAGAGATGCATATGTTTAGATTTATTATTTGGTGACTATAGCCACAACCTCATGCATCTCATTATATTTATACATCGTGATTTTTTTTGTTCGCGGACTGTATTGGCAGTAATATACACATTTTATTTTTTTATTTTGAATGATTGTGCCACATGCATTTATATCTTCTTTATTAAATCAGCTTGCACACATTAGTGAGTTATCGTCTAGTTTTGTGTGGGTTTTATAAGAAACAAAGCCAATAACAATATCACATAAAGTTTGTTTAAGCAAATGTCTTTTAAGTTCCTCAACCTTTTTTTTAATTATACTGTAATAATGGAGCGTAATGTCCACCTTTATGCGAGTTTGAATATGCATTTACAGCCGGAGAAAAAAATGTCCATTTCTAGATGTATGGTGGTCATTCCAGTCCAGTGTCTGTAGAATTTCAACAAAATCAAACCTCAGCAGTGACAAAGTCATCCATCAGCAATGTGAAAGACTGACAGCATGACAAGACACATGAGAATTGTGATCAAAATCTAAGTTATAACATAATAATTAAATCCTAAATACATATATTGTGATATATAGAGAATATTACTGCTGTATTGCTTAAAAGTGAATATGAACTTGTTTTCTTTGCCGTATTTGAGGTCTGAAAAATACAGAGCATCTTTTCTGTTATTTTCACCAGTTTCTCCGGTTTTCATTTTCTGCAAATACATGCAAATAGAAACAATACTTTTGTTTGAAATTTGGTAAAAATATTGTTAGTAGCTCACAGAATCAGAAAAACCTCTGAACTGGTCTCTTAATTTTTTCCGAGGCTGTATATGGTGAATGCAAATATTGCACAACGTATTGATTGCAGTATTAATTTATAAGTGCAAGTTATGCTTTTGTGCACATTTACATTCAGACTTGCATAAACAAAAACGTTAACCTTCATTTTTGTGGTTTAACCCTTTCATCTTCAATTTATTTGAATTTATTTATATGATTTTTTGGTTAAACTTTATATTAAGGTACACAAATTCATCATTAACTGCTTGCTTATTAACATGCATATTGGTTGTATATTAGTACGTATAAATCACATATTATTGCTTTATTCTATTTTACATCCCTTGATCCTGCCCAATACCTAAACCTAAACACGGCACTATAAGCAGTAACTACTAGGAGTTTATTGAGGCAAAAGTTGTAGTTATTAGTGAGTATTGGTCCCTATTCTAAAGTTTTTCATCAAAGATGTTTTCCTTCTATGTATATATATAAACACAGCAGCATGAGATATGAAAAAGGTTTTTTTGCATAAACATAAATTTTCATAATTTTCATAAAATCATGTTTTTTTATTGTGCAGTTAGATTTCACAGAGTCACAGATGTACAACAACGCAATAAGCGCAACTTAAAATGTATCGTTTTTTTAAACATACAAAAAGTTCTAAATGTTTTTTTATGTGATAACCTCACATTTTTCATGTGTCTTGTCATTCTGTCAGTCTTTCACGTTGTTGTCGGATGACTCCTGAGTTTTAATTTGATTGAAATTCAACAGACACTGGACTGAATTGGCCACATGACATCTAGAAATGCCCAAATTTGGAACGGTCTCTTATTTTTTTCAGCGGCTGTATTTATGTATGTATATGTGGCCCTGTCTTTAAACCTAAATTGTGTCTTTAAATCACCGCTTTTTATAATGATTTCCTTCAAAACCGGCCACAAGAGCGATCATAAAGTCTTTTTCTGTCCATCCACCGACACGTTTGGCTGTGTTTCTGGGTCAGTGAGTAAACCCGTCGTATTTTCAGCCTCCAAACGTTTGCCAAACTCCCGACAGCTCAAGCCAGCAACCCTGCGGCCTCCGCTTGACATTTACAGAATCAGGAGGACACGTTAATGCTCTGTTAAATATGAGAAGAGCGACCCGGCGCACACTTTCTCCTTTCATATTTCTCAATTTCTCCCTCACAAACGCTTTCCGCCCCGTCGTCTTGGGTTTGGCGTGAGGGTTTCAATCTGCCACTTAAACAGAGCGGCTTGTGTGGTTCTTGTGTCCGGTGAAAGCCTCACATTTGCTTCCCCAAACAAACTTTGTTTAAGGGTCTTTTTATGTGGCTGTTTGTACACTGTTTACATTTATTTATTGACTCGTTTCAAGCGCTGGTTTGCAGAATCTAAGTTACGGCCGTTATTTATGCGGGTGCACGTTTTGAGAAGCATTCTCGACAAGCGCTGATCTGAACGCAGATGCGCGTGGAGTCGGTAAACGTGTTTAACAGACTTCATGTGGTTTGGCTTTGCATCACTTTGTGAGTAGAGATGGACAGTAGTGAAGCATTTTTAATTTACTCAAGTATCTGCACTTTATCACGATGTTTTTACTTCGGAAAAGTTTACTTGACTACTTTATAAAGCGTATATCATACTCTACTCCACTATATTTCATAAATATTTTCTTGATGTTTTTAATAAAATGTAGTACTTTCTTACTTTTAAGTTAATATGATAAGTAAATATCATATTATGCTTTATAATGTAGTGACGTAAAATTTGTCCAAACATTTTGAAAACACTCAAGACTTAAAATACTTCTTGACTGTCCACCTCGGTTTGTGAGTTTGTTTTGTGTGTTGTGAGTTTCGTTCTGTCATTTTAAACGTATGTAAAGAAGATTTTCTAAAAATGGAGGATTGCTTTGTTTCTTTGTTGGTTTTATGTGATGGTAAATCTTCTCTTTGTATTGTTAAATGACAATGTGATTTTATGATATTTATTAGACTTTGTTATTTGTAGTAGTGATCAAATGATTTTAATTTTTCTATGATATAAAATAATTAAATTAAAGCAAGTGAATTGCTTTAAAATGAATTGCTTTATTTATATAGCACTGCTTCTCGTACATTTTGTGCGCACAAATAAATGTCAAAGACTTTTAAAAAATAGTGATATTTATTCTTTGTCGCTATACCTTTGTTTGGCAATTATAGGAAGACCTGACTGGATTACTTTTGGTCAGCTACTGTGGTGTAAATTTTTCATACTCAAAGCTGAATAGAGACCCTTTCTAGACCAGGCTCTTGTCCAGATCCTATAGAGAGCATATCCAGACCCTGTCCCGCTTTTTCCTGCGCTCCACCGCTTCAGAGCAAAGCTCGCACCCTGGACCTGACTGACTGCCTTCTCTCTACCTGTTTAGACAACAAAGACATGAAAGTTGACAAGAGTAGATGTAATGATATGACCATCAGCAAAACTGTAGCTGCTCATTGTAGATAAGCTCATTTTTTATAGATGGAGATCCCTGATTAATTAAATCCACATCTCTGTTCTGCCATTTTGTTGATCCCATCCCACCAGGGCTCTCGTCGCCTGGTTCTCTTAAGAAGCCGGGGAAATTCGATTTCAACGCTCTGTCCGGCCATACGAGGTCTGCCCGCATGCCGTTCACCCATCACCCGCTGCCCATGCTGGCAGGTGGGAGACCAGGTGAGAGTTCAGAGCCCCTCCCACCCCCTCCACATCCCTCCCCCTCCTGTTCCCGCTCCCTCAGGCTCTCGGGCGAGAGCGTAGCGCGCGGTGGGGTTGGCGAAGTTTGGGGAGCTCGTGTTGTTTTGCTGTAGTCGCGTCGGGCGAAGGAGCTCAGCTTGGAGCGTTCGCCATTCGACCCCACCACCCCACCCCTCCACCTTCTGCCCTGTGCGAAGTTGATTTGTCTTGTAGTCTGTCTGTCTTTCAATGTGGTGGTTTTTTTTAACTGAGTTTTTTCATTAAAAGTCTTCTTTAATGCATTCAAAACATTAGAAAATAAAGTGTTTCGAGGGTGTTTTGAAGTCTCTAAATAGTTTCAAAGCATCTATTATTGACTTAAAAAGAATAAGATCGATAGAACAGTTGCTTTGTCAGATTGAGGCATGACAACAATTTACTCAATAGATGGGCATACAGAAAAGACAGGCAGACAGATATATAGACAGGCAGACAGACAGATGGACGGGCAGACACAGTTAAACAAATGTACAGACAAATACGAAGATAAACAGACAGATAGACAGGCAGACAGATAAATAGACAGACAAATAGATAGGCAGACAGACAGTTAGGTGGACAGACAGACAGAAAGATAGATACACAAATAAATAGATAGACAGGCAGATAGACAGATGGATGGACAGGCAGACAGTTAGGTAGATAGACAAACAGATAGAGAGATAGATTGACAGACAACTAGTTAGATAGACTGGCAGTTAGACAGATGTACAGACAGACAGGTAGATAGACAGAAAAATAGATAGATAGACAGCCAGTTAGACAAATACGAAGATAGACAGATAGACAGGCAGACAGACAAATAGATAGGCAGATAGTAAGATAGGCAGACAGACAGACAAATAGACAGGCAGAAAGATAGATACACAAATAAATATATAGACAGGCCGATAGATCGATGGACGGACAGACAGAAGGTTAGGTAGATAGACAAACAGATAGGTAGATAGACAAACAGATAGATAGACAGACAACTAGTTAGATAGACTGGCAGTTAGACAGATGTACAGACAGACAGACAGTTATGTAGATGGAAGACAGACAGACAGTTATGTAGATGGAAGACAGACAGACAGACAGATAGATAGACATGCAGACAGACAGACAAATGGATAGATTTTACAGGCAGACAGACAGACAAATGGATAGATTTTACGGGCAGATAGACAGGCAGACAGGCAGGCAGACAGACAGATAGAGAGACAGATAGACAGGCAGACAGACAGACAGACAGGCAGACAACTAGTTAGATAGATGTACAGACAAGCAGACAGACCGACCGACCGACAACTAGTTAGATAGATGTATAGAGACAGAGAGACAGACAGACAGATAGATAGACAGACAACTAGTTAGATAGATGTACAGACAGGCAGACAGACCGACCGACAGACAACTAGTTAGATTGATGTACAGAGACAGAGAGACAGACAGACAGATAGATAGACAGACAACTAGTTAGATAGATGTACAGACAGGCAGACAGACCGACCGACCGACAGACAACTAGTTAGATAGATGTACAGAGACAGACAGACAGACAGATAGATAGACAGACAACTAGTTAGATAGATGTACAGACAGGCAGACAGACCGACCGACCGACAGACAACTAGTTAGATTGATGTACAGAGACAGAGAGACAGACAGACAGATATATAGACAGACAACTAGTTAGATAGATGGACAGAGAGACAGACAGACAGATATATAGACAGACCGATAGATAGACAGACAACTAGTTAGATAGATGTACAGACAGGCAGACAGACCAACCGACCGACAGACAACTAGTTAGATAGATGTACAGAGACAGAGAGACAGACAGACAGACAAACAACTAGTTAGATAGATGGACAGAGACAGAGAGACAGACAGACAGACAACTAGTTAGATAGATGGACAGAGACAGAGAGACAGACAGACAGATAGACAACTAGTTAGATAGATGTACAGACAGACAGACAGAGACACCGACCGACTGACAGACAGACAGACAACTAGTTAGATAGATGTACGTACAGACAGACAGGCAGACAGACAGATAGATAGACAGACAACTAGTTAGATAGATGTACAGACAGAGACACCGACCGACCGACAGACAGACAGGTGGATAGATAGATAGATAGATAGATAGATAGATAGATAGATAGATAGATAGATAGATAGATAGATAGATAGATAGATAGATAGATAGATACAGAGATAGACAGACACAGACAGACAGAGATAGACAGACAGATAGACAGACAGACAGAGATAGACCGACAGACAGACAGACAGACCGAGACAGACAGACAGACAGACCGAGACAGATAGACAGACAGACAGGCAGACAGACAGAGATAGACAGACACAGATAGATAGATAGACAGACAGACAGCGATAGATAGATACTGTAGACAGACAGACAGACAGACATAGATAGACAGACATAGATAGATAGATAGACAGACAGACAGACATAGATAGATAGATAGACAGACAGACAGACATAGATAGATAGATAGATAGATAGACAGACAGACAGAGAGAGAGAGAGAGAGAGAGAGACAGACAGACAGACAGACAGACAGACAGACAGACAGATACATAGATAGATAGATAGACAGACAGAGATAGACAGACAGACAGACAGACAGACAGACAGACACAGACAGACAGACAGACAGACAGACAGACAGATACATAGATAGATAGATAGACAGACAGAGATAGAGCAGACCAGACAGACACAGACAGACAGACCAACAGTCAGACAGACGTACAGAACACAGACGACCTAGAGACGTAGACACATCAGACAAGACAGACTGGGATAGATAGATCGATAGAATGACAGACTAGACAGATGAGAGAGCAGACGAATAGAAGACAGAACAGACAGACAGACAGACAGACAGACAGACAGATACATAGATAGATAGATAGACAGACAGAGATAGACAGACAGACAGACAGACAGACAGACAGACACAGACAGACAGACAGACAGATAGACAGACAGATACATAGATAGATAGATAGACAGACAGAGATAGACAGACAGACAGACAGACAGACAGACAGACAGACAGACAGACAGACAGACAGACAGACAGACAGACAGACAGACAGACAGACAGACAGACAGATAGATAGATAGATAGATAGATAGATAGATAGATAGATAGATAGATAGATAGATAGATAGATAGATAGATAGATAGATAGATAGATAGATAGATAGATAGATAGATAGATAGATAGATAGATAGACAGACAGACAGACAGACAGACAGACAGACAGACAGACAGACAGACAGACAGACAGACAGACAGACAGACAGACAGATACTGTAGATAGATGGATGGATGGATGGATGGATGGATGGACAGACAGACAGACAGATGATAGATAGACAGACAGATGATAGATAGATAGATAGATAGATAGATAGATAGATAGACAGACAGACAGACAGACAGACAGACAGACAGACAGACAGACAGACAGATAGATAGATAGATAGATAGATAGATAGATAGATAGATAGATAGATAGATAGATAGATAGATAGATAGATAGACACACAGATGATAGACAGACAGACAGACAGACAGATGATAGATAGATAGACAGACAGACAGATGATCGACAGACAGACAGATGATAGACAGACAGACAGACAGATGATAGACAGACAACTAGTTAGATAGATGTAGAGATAGATAGATAGATAGATAGACAGACAGACAGCGATAGATAGATACTGTAGACAGACAGACAGACAGACATAGATAGACAGACATAGATAGATAGATAGACAGACAGACAGACATAGATAGATAGATAGACAGACAGACAGACATAGATAGATAGATAGATAGATAGACAGACAGACAGAGAGAGAGAGAGAGAGAGAGAGACAGACAGACAGACAGACAGACAGACAGACAGACAGATACATAGATAGATAGATAGACAGACAGAGATAGACAGACAGACAGACAGACAGACAGACAGACACAGACAGACAGACAGACAGAAAGACAGACAGATACATAGATAGATAGATAGACAGACAGAGATAGACAGACAGACAGACAGACAGACAGNACAGACAGACAGACAGACAGACAGACAGACAGACAGACAGACAGACAGACAGACAGACAGACAGATAGATAGATAGATAGATAGATAGATAGACAGACAACTAGTTAGATAGATAGATAGATAGACAGACAACTAGTTAGATAGATGTACAGACAGAGACAGAGACCGACTGACAACTAGTTAGATAGATGTAAAGACAGACAGACAGACAGACAACTAGTTAGATAGATGTACAGACAGACAGACAACTAGTTAGATAGATGTACAGACAGAGCGACCGACACACAGGCAGTTAGACAGATTTACAGACAAATACGTAGATGGAAAGATAGACAGACGTATAGATAGGCGAACATGTAGATAGACAGGCAGATAGACTGATGGGCAGACAGTCAGTTAGGTGGATAGACAGACAGACAAATAGACTGGCAGAAAGATAGATAGACAGACAAATAAATAAATAGACAGATGGGCAGACAGACAGACAGACAACAGATCTCTTGTTGTGTGGTCATGTGTTTTTTGTGTTACAGCGGTTATGTTTAGAGCTGTTGTTGTGGTGCGGGGGGGATGGGGGGTAATTTGTGGCACCATTTGCCTCCATCTTGAAGCTTTGGCTGCATCTCTTTCCCTAATGGGATTAAGGGATGGATGATGACAGAGTGAAAGAAATGGAGGGAGAGTCTGGACGGCAGAGCTTTGGCTGGGAGCGTCTGGGTTACAGGGAGCTTCTGGAAGTTGGCAGACTGTCCCGGGCAGCTGGGAGTCCTGCTTGGCCTGAGGAGAAAAGATCTCGGCCCATTCCTCTCGCCAAACAAGAGACGCTCTTAACGTTGCTCTTACTGCGAGCGAGTGACCAAGAACCCCTGTGTATTTATGTCTTTATTTAGATCATTAAATCCATATATTTCTATTCCAATGGCGTTTTCTGCAGATGGTCAATGAAGTGTTTCTCAGAGTTGGATTCGTGTTTAAGGCAGCAGTGATTCCTTTGTGTTGCGTGTGCGTGTTTATGTGTATGATATCACATTTGCTGTTCGTGCGAGAATTAAATCGTCCAGTTGAATGAGTGATCACTTATAAAACTTGCAAAACACGGGTGCCACATATACACACACTTACTGTATATATTTAGAAGCTTACAGTAAATCAATTTCAAGCAGCGTTAATTGGAATTTTAGAATAAAAAACTAACATTTACTTTATGTCCTCAAAATGGTTTTATCATGATTTGCTCATTTCTAACTAGTTATGTCCACTCGCACACAAATTCTGCTGTACTGTATCTAAATCATCGTCATCCCTCGCATCAGTGCATGAGCTCATTGTCCTCACTGCTAATACTCTGGTATTTCTATAACGTCTACATCACTAACTCTCTCTCTCTCTCTCTCTCTCTGTTTGTCAGCAGGAAGTCCCCGCGCCTCAGCTTCCTCTCTGCACTTCCCCTCTCCCTCCATCATCCAGCAGTCCAGTCCGTATTTCACCCACCCCACCATCCGATACCACCACCACCCGGGGCAGGACCCGCTCAAGGAGTTCGTGCAGTTCGTGTGCGCCGACGGATCAGGACAGGCCAGCGGTCAGGTAAGAGGAAGTGACATCATACTGGACAGGAAGTCCAGTACTTCTCCCCTACTGGGGAATAATATTTGCCTTATGCTTTCTGTTTGTGTGGCAATTGTGCAACATACAAAATATAATATAAAAATGAAATAAAAGTAGATAAAGTAATTTGAAGATGTAGCAAGATCCTCGTGTGACATCTTGGCTTTAGTTTCTGTAAAATGAAAACAACCTGTCTGTTTCTTGTCTTTGAGACCGACCGCTCTGTCATTTTTCTGTATCTTGTGTTTGTCTGATCTTGAGTTCATCTTTAATTCCCTGTCCACCTCCATATGACGAAACCCATCGGTACAGCGTCATAAAAGTGCCTTGTTTTTTTAAGCCCAGGTTTCGCTTCGACGTCATTTCACAGACCAGAACCTCACCTCTCCATCCATGCTTCCCATTTCCTCTTCCTCACTCTCTACCGAGAACCCTCCATCTTGATTTTCTTTGCAGCTCCCTCACCGCCCCGTCTGTGGTGAACACGCAAACACACGCACAAGAAGCGAACATGCATCCACCATCATTTTGGTTGTTTCACAGGACATCGCTGCCCACCACCCCATCCTTTGTTTTTCGTTTTGACATTTGCGGGGTGCCGGCTGTGTCCGCCCTCCTCACCCTATTTGTGTCGTCTGCAGCCGAACGGAGGCGGCCAGAGCAAAATGCCGGGCTCCTTCTTGCTTCCTCCACCCCCCCCTGTGGCGCGTCCAGTGCCCCTCCCAATGCCAGACTCTAAACCCAGCAGCACGCCCCCTGATGGTGGACTCACCTCACCCACATCTCCGTGTAAGTGACCCCCCATCCCACCAAACTCCAGATCGGCAGGGAGAAAGCGGGCCGAACGCCGGGCATGTTCGTCTAATCAGAAACCAGAACGTTGAGCTCTTAAAACCAGATTTTCTTAAAGGGGAAGTGCGTCATTTTACTTTCAACGATTTCACAAAACTGCGCAGGAAGAATCGATAGGTCATATTTGCAAACGCTGGCAAAACGTTGGTCTGTTGATTTATTTATTTTAAAACTGTAGTGAATTATCTGACTGACTGAAAATAAGAGAATCTCGCCATTTCGTTTGTTCGTTGGTGCAGAAATTACGCACTTCTCCTTCAAACGGATAGTTCACTCAAAAATATTTTTTTCATCTTTTATTCACCCTCATGTCATTCCAAACCTGTATGACTTTTTTCTTCTGCAGAACACAAAAGAAGATATTTAGAAGAATGTCGGTAACCTAGTAACGTTGAACCCCGTTGACTTTCGTTGTATTGACACAAAACCACCGAGACATTTCTCAAAATATCTTCTTTTGTGTTCCACATAAGAAAGACTCATAAACAGGTTTTGAGGGCAAACAAATGATGACAGAATTGTTCTTTTTCTTGCTCTGTACTGGTAGGGCAGGAATTACTGTGTTGCATGTGTTTGAACTTAAATCAAACCAATTCACAACGTTTGCGGGTGCTTTCGCAGTATCCTTGTTGTTGTTGGGTTTCACGCTGGTGCAGCAACAGTCGGTGGCGTAGCAAGCTTTAAATCTCAAATAAGGGTGCAAATTTAGGGCAGTTAAAATGGACTCCAAAACAGCTCTTGATAAATGCATTTGAAAGGCCCTTTCACACAACGCGAGTACAACATTCGCAATTGTAACGCTCAACTCATGCCTTCACCATTGACTCTTTCCGTTGCTTTGATTTGAGTTTGTTTTGCTTGACTTTAAGTTGTCGGTCGGCCTGTGGAATGGGCTCCAGTGCTGGACCAAAGGTCAGTGCATACACGACATGAGCAGTGTGTACGGACTGATCTGAAACCTGCACCTTTGGGCCGTTCAGAAAGGACGTGGCATATCGGGGTGGAAAATCAAATAACAGGTGTTCACTCACCACAGACGGGGCACTGGACGGAGCACTTGCCTTTGTTTTCCTCTTTTCTTTCATCTTTGTTTTTCCTTCCTTTTGTTGTCTCTCTTAAATTGTTTTCTGTATGTTTGCGCCCAAACTGTCTTTTTATGTGTTTATATGTTGTTCAACAAAGTAAACACGCTGAATGTTTTGTGCTACAGTACAGTGATTTTACCACAGTTACGACCCCCCAAAACTGTGAGTACAGTAGGCAAAGCAATGTCAATCACTTAAAGCAACTTGCTCTGGTGAACGCACTGCAAAAAATCGTTTCTATTTTTGTTTTCCAGTACAGATATCTAAAAGTTCTCAAATCAAGATATATGACAAAGAAAGTGACCTAAGATTTTGAATATTGTTTTCTGAAAGAAAAAAGAAAAGTTATGGAAGTTTATGCTTAAAACAAGCTTCATTTACCTGACAAGTGATCTAAGATATTCAATCTTTTCCTGATGAAAGAAAATATAAAAAAGTATGGTTCAAACAAGCAAAAATGTGCCAGTGGGGTAAGAAAAATAAACTTGAATTGAGTACTTAATTCAAATAAACTTTAGAATTAATTTTGACCTTTTTATTAAGTTATTAAGAGAATAATAATATTAAGAATAATGTATAATGGTATATATTTCTGCTTGTTTTAATCATGCATATTTAATTTTTTCTTCAGGAAAATATATAATATCTTAGGTCAGTGGTCAAGGAAACAATCTCGATTGAAGGATTTGTAGATATTTGTACTGCGAAACAAGACAAAAATACAAAGTAAGAACTTAAGTTTTGCAGTGTAATTCAGCTGATATGATTCAAAAATGTTAAATAAAAATAATTCTGTTTAAAAAATATAACTTACTGTAGCACTGAGATAAAACACAGCTTCCCCAAAATGATATAGTGATGCATCAAATTATCTGCGTTTTCAGAAATGTAAAAAATGAATATTATTATATTAGATATATAATAACGTTTGTTGTATGAACAAAGCAGCGTAACGTCTTAATTTCATCTTTTTTTTCAAACGTTTGGCAATGAAAGGGCTAACCGAAAGCAAACTGCAGAAAAACCAAACTCATCTTTGTTTTTATTTGTTATCACAAGCACATGTTTGATCTCCGTTCTAGATGAACGATTTCCTCACGGAGTCCATCAAATAAATGTGGATCCTCAAACTGCCCTAAATTTGTGTAGTGGCTTCAAACCTGCAGAATCAGAAACGCACGTTTGATTTGCTTTCTTGATTTCTGATCTCCAGCTGTGTGAACTGAGAACAGTCTAATATCCACAATTCCGCTTTAGTATTTGGTTTGGAAAAAGTGTGAAAAAGTTGGCACAAATTCGCAAAACTCACAAAATAATCGGCATTACAAATTGGCCTTTGCTCAAACGGCTTGCATCAACAGTTTAAAATAAACATAAAATAAAGTTAAATGTACTAATTATGTGCACTAAAGTGTGTTTCGTCGTTCTCTCTCTCTCAGCATACTCCTCGTCAGGCTCCACAGCTCCCAACAGGTTTGTCAGCATCGGATCACGGGACAACAACTTTCTGAACATCCCCCAGCAGACGCAGGTAATTTTGTGAATTACTTCTGATGTTGCCTAAAAAGCCCGAAAACGTGCCGGGATGTAAAAGTATCAGCCTGCTGTTTTTGTCTCTCACCCTTTCCCACGATGCCCTCTGCCATCTGGAGCGGGCCCGAGCTAACTCGAGCCATTCGGGACGGCGTGGTTGATTCGAGCGTTGTGAATGTGCGTCCACCGCACCGTGCCTTCTTCATCACCCAGTACACTTTACTCATTAATGTGTAAACCACATCCGCCTCGGGCCAGCTCCCTGCTTCTCAACACATGGTCACCATCTGAAGTTCTCTTTTCCATCACTAACTCACTCTCTCTTCTCACCCCTCTGCTGGTCGACCTCCAAGTATTACAGAATTTCTTTTCTTCCCATTACCCTTGGACTGTTTTTCTGTCTTGGGTTGATTCTTGACCCTATATCGCCCTCTGCTGGTCTTGTTTCTTAATGTTTATTTTCCCCTCTCTCCCATGGTGACTTTTTGGCTTCGTCTAACTTGCAGAATTTTTCCAGTCCTGTGCGTGTTCGAGAGGACGGAGTAAAGGAAACGCTTTCATTCCAACCTCTACGAGAGTCAAACTGCTTTGTGGACCCGAATCGCATAGTTTTTCAGTTTTGCGGTTCATGTTGCCTTCCAGATGTTTGTGTGAAGAGTGATTTGCGAGGCACTAATGTAAGAATCCAAGCAGTTGTTGCAAACCTGCTATGAAAAAGTATGAGCTAGAACTGAGATGAAAGCGAGACGGAGTGTGAAAAAATGAGTTTAGGGATGTTTTGCAAGGGCCGATGTGGAAATACTGTGGCCGCTAAAAAGCATTTGGAGACTTTCTGGTCGTCAAACGTTACTGTAATGTGTCTATAATTACTAACACCGATACACGTTTTAGTCCACAACACTTTTATGAGGCCACTTTGTGTCCATACAGCTCAATATGAGTTCTCCAAACACCACAAGATCAGCCGGCCAGAAGAGCGAGAAAGAAACATGAGACAGACAGAAGAAAGTTCAAGCGCGGCCCCTAAATCGAAAAGTCACGTCCCACCGTCTGGTTGCCCGTAGCAACGAGACATGATGTCACAGGCAGTTGAACTTGAACTTGGGGGGGGTTGGTCATTGCCAAGGATTACAGGGGGATGATGGTAAAGGGGGGGATTATGGTTTAGAGGGGAAGAGTTTCTTGGCCCGAGCGGCTGTTGGGCCTCAGCCCGGGGCAAAGTGTGGGGGGGGGGTTGGGAGGTGGATGGGACATGCTGGGGGTATATGTGAGACCTGCGAGAGGCAAGCACAACAAAAGTTAGACCCCCCATACAGTCCGTCTTCCTCAAGGTGTTTCAAGGATCCTCAAACTTGGCTCAGATGGAGAACAGATTAAAAAACTTTTTTTTTTTTTTTTTGGTGATTATTTTTTCCACACTGGGGTATAATGTGTGGAATTGTATTTTAACATGATTCAGATTCTGTATAAGCCTGCCCGTGTATCAGAACACCAGTGTGCTACGCATATTAAGTCTAGAAATGTGAATTCTATTGAACCGTAAAATTACTGGGTTTACTGGTGTATAAATCAGTTGTACTGTATATACTGGTGAATACATGCTATATAAATTCCATTCAGATTTATTTCTATAATGACTTTCTCTATTTTGCATCGTTGCATTAAAAGCAGCTTTACAGTAAATAGATGAGTAATAAAGATAAATGACAAATGTAAAAACACGAAATGATGACAAAACCAGGCATACATGCCTGACCTCTAGTGGTGTCGTGAGGAACTGCAGCTGCTGTTGTACTGTATATTTGCATAATCAAAATGACTTTACTAGGGTCAGACAGTGGGCTTAAAATTACTATGAAAATGACTAAATTTACCATGAAATGAGGGCAACAATTCTAGTTCTATGTCTTACATTTCCTAATGTTTTGATCTAGACCTACAATAGTTATCAACACGATCACATAAATAATGACGTAACTATTCCGATTCATTATTAATCCTAATATATTGTATTTGGATGTAAAAGTAAAGGTTTTTAGTTTGATTCACCTTTACGGTTGAATATTCCAACATTGTTTTTATTCATCTTTTTCAGTCATGGTTCCTTTGACGAGACCTGCCTGCAACCCGTCATCACAATTCGGAAGGTTTAATAAAAAAAAAGGAAACGTCGTATTTGAAAATCCACAGCCCCGCCCTTTTGTGAACACGTTCAGCCCTGTTTATCTGCCAATCATCAGATGCCCTTTGACCCCGCCCCCCGAAGACCACGCGAGGTCAGGGACTGACACGCACCTCAACGCAAGAACCAGCGGAGCAACTCAACGAAGAGACAAAATGTTACAAGGCACAAGGATGTAGTGTACAGTGGCCGAGAATTGAGTGGTAAACATTAAGAAATGACAAAAATGCACGTTTTGAAAACCCCAACACACTTAAACGTGCTGACGTACACCCCGCAGATGACACTAAAAGTGTTAGACGCCCAGTCGTTTAGTCTTTTTAAATCAGCATTTGGCAGTTGTTTTTTGTTTTTTTTTTTGCTTTCACAGGTAATATCTAAAGTGATCTAAGTTTAAGTACTAAACTAAATCAAGGCAGAATTATTGCACTACAGAATGCGAAGAGCACTAGTTTGATGTGCACTATTGAAGATGCGATACATGGCGAACATTATTTGCACATTTATGGCGGGAAAAACGAAACTGACACAGCACCCTTAAGCTACACTTAAAAGTACAGTTTAGCCTCAGTGCCAACTAAACACCACAAGGTAATCTAATAGGACCAATAATGCCGACCAGCAGGCTCACGGACCCCATTTTCAAATTGTGTTTTAAAGTTTTGAGGTCGTTCCCACTTTCATGTGGGGAGAAATGTGTGGTGTTATCATTGTCGTGTTTGTAGAGCCCCAGATAATCACTTCATCGTTTGGATTTATCAGTTTCTCTTTCAATCGGAGCCATCTAGATTTTTCGCAAAAATTCGAATCAAAATAATTTCCACAAATAAATACGGCTCCAGAGACATATCCACTTCCGTGTATTGTTTACTTAAATGTTTACGCTCACAGAAGTTCCAAGAACACGCAGTGTGTCTGCGGAGGGAACGAATGTGATATTATTTCATACTGTTCTTTTAAATTGTATCTTTCAAGATGTTTTAATTCGGTAACATTTCGGTATGGCCGTTAAAAGCGCACGCGCACATTCGCATTCGAACTATAAAGGGAAGCATTACTGCAGGGCAATCGTCATTCGTCTGTACATAAATATTCCCGTGGAACGACCGCAGGTGACGTCACTAAAAACATCGTTGATTTTTTTTACCTGTAAACTGCAATCTCACAAAATAACTGGACTGCCTGACCATGTATCTCAGCGCAGGGAAGCGCCGTTGCCGAAAGGCGGCCGTGTCAACGGTTTAGTCGAAAACGAACGCGAGAATTACGACGGCAATGGTCTTTTCTTTTCTAAGCAAAGGAAGTGCCTCTGTATTCCCATTATGCAATTTGTTAAACATGAATTCAGGTTATTTTCTTGCATATAAGCTATAGAGGAGCGTGAAATTTTTATGGAAAAAAAACAAGTGTCAGCTTACTAGTTACAAACATCTTTATATATACAGGATATATCCATATATATTTATATATACATTTTTTCGTTTTTCCTTTTTTGCCTAATAAGCTCAGTGGCAGTCTAGTTATTTTTTGAAGTATGACATGAGTTATCATAAATCCGTTCAGAAGTTCAGTCCCATAACCCCGTTCTGCACTCATAGGGAATAGTGTTCGGCAAAATCGGCGGAAATATGCGATTTCTGCAGAAACCGTTACGGATAGTGTAGAGACAGGAAGTGTTTGTTGTTGCAAAATGAAAAAAAAAGTGTGTCGAATGAGCCACGTGCAATGCCTTGAGTAGAAACTGTGTTTGTGAGTATTAGGGTGTACAGGAAAACCTAGCGGTAAAAAAACGTCTATTCTAGTCAAGTCCCACGCGCCCGGGACTCTAAATGAAAGGGCGGAGAGCGCGAGAGTAAAGCGTAAGTTTTGGGAATTTGTTTTGTAATATTTCTTTTTCTGCTTTTTTAATGTTTATGTGTAATGGTTTGTTCTCCAAATTTAGGAGGGCTGATGAGGCAGTTCGTCAGAATATATCACTAAATGAAACAGGTGCTTTTTATGGATTAAAGTACATTCTCTATTATACGTAATGATGCGACAAACGCAATTGTTATCTTAAAAGAACTTTTAGGAGAAATGTTCATTACTCTTTTTTTTGTATTTGAGAAGGGGGAGGGGGTTCATTTTGACCAAGGCTGTGACAAAAGGCATTTTCCCTCCAACCATTCCGAAAGGAGTTGACGGGAAATGTCCTGATAGGTCATTGCTGAGGTTTTACGACGAGCTGAAAATGAGATTTTTGTTCACACATGTAATCATATATCATACTATGCATTCCAGTTTTGTAGGACTTCCATGCTTTGGGTCGCCGAATAATGAACCGCCGTAGTCCTTAACAAACTTGAACTTTGCTGGTATTTTGTGTATGTGAAAAATTTCGAGATCCTTGAAAATATGACAAGATCTTCCCTGTTTATGGGAGAGGCATTAACACAGCACAGATCAACTACTTTGTAAGCCCATGTAAGCTAGAAACAGAAATTCGGGAGGCGTGATGTGAATTATTTTTATTGGTAGCTATAGCTAATAATTGATTGAAAACAATCAAGAAATGTCCAGGTCCTATTTTACCCTAAAACCAGAACAGAAGTAATACTTCAATTGTCATAAAAACGCAAAATAAGGCCTGGACGTTAGAGATTCAACCCAACGGAGTCCGCAGCCAATCAGAGCGAGGCACGACGAATATGTAACGGTTTGAACCCCTCCCCCTCTGAAACCCACCACAGCAGCCCTACTCGACCTGTGTAAAAATGACTCTCAGTATTTGTTATGTGATTTAGTGTTAGACTCAGAGCATCATAAAGGTCGTCCCTAAAAAGTGCCTTTTGTTCACAGACTCCATCTTGTAAACCCGAGTGGCCATCTTAAAAAGAAAAAAGACCCCTCGTTCGATCTCCTGCATCTTCTTCCGCGAGTTCTTCAAAGCAGTATATATAGTACTAAAGCAAATCGGTGTGACTTAGTTCCTCTTTTTATCGTTGAATAATTAAGAAAACTGTACAAAAAACGACAAAAAAATCCGTCTTTCTGTCTTGCTTTTTCTTCCTCTGTAATCTTGTCTTTTGCTTCCTTTGGACACTGGAGTAGTAGTTGCATAGCCATCTCCCTTTCCCGCGGCCCTTCTTTCTAAACGGGAGGGCTTTAAAATAATAAAAGAGTAATAAAAAAGCAAAAAAAAAAAAGATGAAATGTTGTCTGAGCAGAATGCATTTAGCTCACATGTTATTCCTGTCTGTACGCTTCACCTTGTATTCATACCGATCTTTCGCTTGTCCATTGAACAGTTAATGTATGTGAACAATTTTGCGCCGGCGGGCTCTGGTGGGCTGTTTGCTGGAGAAACCCGTCCGACAGAGACCGACGGCTGAGGTAGAATAGATAAGTTTGCGGTTCTTTTTTTTTAATCTATTTATTTCTTTTTTCTTACCAAATTGAATTTGATTCGCTGTGATCTGTTTGTATTGACGATGCACCTTTGTAATGGTTGTACGAGACCAGATATTTAAACTATTGTTAAAAAGTTCCTGTTGAGACGAAGCACCTTATCGGAACGGTTACAGCCCAGGGAAACACTCAAAAAAACACAACCGAGCCGAACGTTTAGACCAAAGTGATGCATGCCACAAAACGTGACCGAAATTTGAAAAACTCACCAGCAAAGACCAATACGGGCTTAACAACGACAGCATGCTTCCTACCACAAACGAAATTCTGTTAAGCCAACGTACACATTGCCCACTATTATTATTAGTAAAGCCAAATTGACATTTGGCACAGTCAGAGAACATTGACCCTCCCTGGTACTAATCGTCCTTTTTATTATTTTCTTTGACGTATTTTCGTTTTTGTACTCTTTTGGATGTGTTTAGAGTAGAATGAACCCTCGGCAGCGTCGGTCCTGTTCGGACGTCCACGAGCAGCATCTCTCTCAGCAGACACGCCCCCCCACAGGCCGCGGTGAAATGCATGTGTTGATTACAATTTCTTTTCCATAATAAGAAAAGCAGTTTGAAAAGAACAGCGCCTTTAACTGTTTGAATAAAAGGATGTTCTTGACTGTAAATGTGACTCTGTGTGCTTATTTTCATCTTGAAGTCGCTGCTTTTTAAGAAGAAATCATATGCAGAAGTGTCTACCTGCTTATGTATTTACTTGAACTATTATGTGTAATACCTTTTTTACTTTTTAATTTCTTTTAAAGCTTTTAAAAAAAAGTAATATTCAATGAATAAATCAAGTGAAATTAGCTATATTATTTAAACACATGATTAACTTAAAGGGATAGTTCATCCAAAAATGACAAAATCTGTCATCATTTACTCACGCTCAGGTTGTTTCAAACATGTATAATTTTGTTCCAATGAACGATATTTAGAAGAATTTTAGCAGTTTTCAGTTCTGGGACATCATCCACTACCATAGTAGGAAGATAAATATTGTATTTTATTGTTCTGTTGAACACAAAATAAGATATTTTGAAGAATTTAGGAAAACAAAGAGTTCTCGGGGACCTTTGACTACCATTTAATTCTTCCTACTATGGTAGTCAATCATGTCCCAGAACTGAAAATTACTAACATTCTTCCAAATATCTTTCTTTGTGTTCATCGGATAAAGAAATTTATACAGGTATGACATGAGCGTGAGCAAATGATGACAGAATTTTCATTTTTGGATGAACTATCCCTTTAAACGGCTCATTTGAATGCTTGATTCTGATTGGCCAGTCGCGACATTCCAAGGGTTGTTATTTTCAAATAACAACCGCTCAAAACTAATAACACCCTGTAACCCTGATGCTGCAAATCATTTTGAGAGGGGCAAATATGTCTTTTAATAACATGTATGACATTATATTTACAAGGGATTGAACCAATTTGCCTGTGATGTTTGAAAGTCGTTTCTTACTTTAAAACCGAAACTAAACGGCTTTTCCTCGCGGAAGGTCTGCATTCGGTAAAAATGAGAGAATAAAATATTCCAAATTCACATTTTATGTCCAGTTTTTTTCTCATGTGGTAAGTAGCCGTGTAATAAGCGGGATAATGTACAAGCAGCCGGCTGTTATCGTGAAATAAGCCCCTTTAGTGTTATACAAGACCACATTCTCACAAAGTTTAACTGTAAAACAAACAGGCCACACACGTCAAAAGTCAACGTATGAATCTCAACAATGGTGACGATTAACAACCTATTCAGAGAACTCTCAACATTACCAAATCATGCTGATGTTGCAGTGGATTATGGGTAATTGAGGTTCTGTCACCCTCTGACGGGAATGTAGCACAATTACATAGGTACTTGAGTATAATATAACACTATGAGCAAATTTTCCTGTTTGTTCTGATGTACCTTAGAAGTTATTTTTGGAGTTATATTCTAGGAAATGTTTAAATTAGTGAAGTTTAAGTTAGTAAAACCAGTTACTTTGACTGAAAGATAAAAATGGGTTGTTGCTACTTTATTGGCTAGTTAGGTTGGTATGTTAATGATTAATTGGACACGTGTTTTTAATCAAAGATAGTGGCATAAAATATAGAACATAGTAGTTCACTTTAATATTTCCCTATTCACTTTCCTTTGTAATTTTTATTGCTACTATGGAAAGTCAATAGGGGCACACTTTGAAGTGAACTACTTAAAAGTAAAAAAAAACACTTAAATCTTGTTCAAATATCATTAAATATTATTAAAATGCAAAAAAAGAATATATATTTTCATATCAGGTTTTATCGTGAAGACACTCCACTCCGTTCAAAACTAAAGTGAAAAATTTATTGCCAAAGTATTAAAAGAAACATTGAGGGAAAAGCCATCAACACCTTCAGATTGCACACAAATTATTTCACATATTAAAAATACACACACATCCATTAATATCCACTGTCTATATATGAAAACACGATCACGTATAAAGCACATCAAGTCTCAGGGCACGAGTGCCACAACATGCCCGACTTCTGTCCTGACATATGTAAACATGTTAATGAATAAAAAATAATATTGCCTCATCTGATTGACCTGATTAGAAGAAAAACATGAGCATTTGTAACCAACTGCATTAATTATTGTGTTAATACTGTCGGTGAGGTTAAGAAATATACAGATATCCAGTTCGAGAAAGGAGTATTTTAACAGAATTTGCGCTCCATACAAGCTAAAGAATGTTTTAACGCTGCATGTGGGAGTCGCTTTTAAATCCACAAATGACCACAATCTAAATGTGAAACAAACAAGTAATTCAACCACGTTAAAACAGTCCAGTTATGATTTCGAGTGCACCAGAAAGATTCGTGTTCTAAAACACGGGAGTAAATTTGCTATCATGCAATTGTCATACATCCAATAACATGTACAGTAAAAATCACACGCCATTAAAAATCACAAACATTACAGTTGTGTCTGACCCTGTTGAACGAATTTAAGTCTAGAATGATGTACAGTACGTGCGTCATGCATCTGAGATGAACGTCTGAGCTTTACAAACCTGTTTGTTTGTGTGAAAAATGGCATGTAACCGTTAATAGCAAACATTCATCAAGCCAATGCAAAGAGACGATGGTGATTATCTAGAAGACAAACAGAGGCACAAGAGTGTGTGTGTTTGTGTCAGCAGGCCGTACAGAGATGAATCTGAGAAGATGTGGGGTTTTAAGGAGTTTCAGAGGTACATTGGCACCCTGGAATGGCAAGAATAAAACGCAGCGGGCATCTGTCCTAACTGCTGTTGGCACCCTGACTCGAAACCAAGGCCATGCTAGTCGTCCTGAAACACACACACACAAACAGAGGAATAATGACATCAGTGTGTAATTGTTTGGAATGGTGCGTTGTCTGTGACGTGTGTGTATTAGGATGGTTATCCACTCACCCACTCATCATCATCCACCCCCTCATAAGACTCCTGTGGCAGAGGATCCTCTCGGTTACCCAGCTTAGCAACCATGGCGCTCAGGAGCTACAACACACACAGACACATATTTAACTTCAATTGACTGACAGACAAAACGACATGCAAAACTTTCACAGTTTAGTATGTGATGTATAAACATATTTTGTGTTGTACATTATCTACTCGGAGGGAACCAGAAGAACTGTGGGTTTATCTGAATGAACTTTTGCTGCGTTCACACCAAACGCGAAATAAGTGATTTGCACGAGTAAATGACATACAAAGAATAAACGCGAACTCGCGCTGGGCAACGCAAATGACTGCAAATCTGCATGGCGCCGTGATTACCGCAATTTTTTTTAAATTTAAAACAAACTATTAATTAAATTATTTCAACAATTAGAAAAAACGTAAAACTATTTTTTTAAATGTTTTAAAAAGTTACTATTATTTATGAATATTTAAAAGTAATAAAATGGTAACACTTTAGTATAAGGACCAATTCTCACTATTAACTAGTTGTTATTAGCATGCCTATTATTAGCATATTGGCTGTTTATAAGCACTTTATAAAGCACATATTCTGCATGACCATATTCTACATCCCTAATCCTACCCAATACCTAAACCTAAACAACTACCTTACTAACTATTAATAAGCAACAAATTAAGAGTTAACTAAGCAAAAGTCGTAGTTAATAGTTTACTAAAACCGAGAATTGGACCATAAAAATATATACATTTAAAAATCGAACCATAACAGAAAACCTTTAGCAATTCAACAATTAAAAAATGCAAAATATAAAAAAAAACTATTTAAAAAGATATTATTATTAAACAATAAAAAACTTGAAAATGGTTACTATTATTTTTCAATATTTAAAAATATTTATAACAACATAACAGAAGACCTCATGCATTTCAACAATTTAAAAATATCAATTAAATGTTTTAAAAAGTTACTATTATTTATGAATATTTAAAAGTAATAAAAATTCTCACTATTAACTAGTTGTTATTAGCATGCCTATTATTAGCATATTGGCTGTTTATAAGCACTTATAAAGCACATATTCTGCATGACCATATTCTACATCCCTAATCCTACCCAATACCTAAACCTAACAACTACCTTACTAACTATTAATAAGCAACAA
Source organism: Triplophysa rosa (assembly GCF_024868665.1). Lineage (NCBI taxonomy): Eukaryota > Metazoa > Chordata > Actinopteri > Cypriniformes > Nemacheilidae > Triplophysa > Triplophysa rosa. The sequence continues at coordinate 3,298,777 of NC_079900.1, read as the reverse complement.
ATTAAGAGTTAACTAAGCAAAAGTCATAGTTAATAGTTTACTAAAACCGAGAACTGGACCATAAAAATATATACATTTAAAAATCGAACCATAACAGAAAACCTTTAGCAATTCAACAATTAAAAAATGCAAAATAAAAAAAATAAAAAAAACGATTTAAAAAGATATTATTAAACAATAAAAAAACTTGAAAATGGTTACTATTATTTTTCAATATTTAAAAATATTTATAACAACATAACAGAAGACCTCATGCATTTCAACAATTTAAAAATATCAATAAAAAAAAAAATATATATATATATATTCAAAAATCACAATTATTTCTAAATATTTCTAAATATTTTTAACTATTAAAAAACTCTATGATAGTAAACCTTTGAATTTCAACAAATAAAAACATTTAAAACTATTAAAAAACTTTAATGAGCACATCCCCCAAATAGAGGTTTTGCACAGGTTTGCTTAATTTGTCCCTAAAATAAGAATAAGCGCACACACCACACACACGCACACGCACGCACACGCACGCACGCACGCACGCACGCACACATACACGCACCCACACACACACACCTCCTCTTTCTTCTGCTCATCAGTCTTCTCCTCCAGGTAAACAGAAGAGGGCAGATATTTCCTCACAGGAGCTTCTTTAGGCGCTTCACTCACTGAGAGATTCAAAATACACACAAACAGATGGAGGCTTTACACAAACATACCAGTATCACAGTATTACAACAGTTCTCTGGACTTCGTCTTTGGTAATGTCATTGCATCCTTTAAAGTCCTACTAGTAAAGACCATAATACACTGTATGAATGTATGAGTGATACAGGGTGTTAGTGATGTACCAGGCGTCATGTCTTTGGGCTGCAGGTTGAGTTTGCGATGTTGTCCGTTGGATCCAGAGAGCCAGGCAGCGGCTGTCAGTGATGCTTCCCACCACACGGCAGTGTCAGGAAATACATCATCCTGGAAAAACTCTTTCTGTCCAGACACATACAAATATATTTACATTTAAGCATTCAATCTATGCATTTTATTAGTATGCGTTGCCAACCCAATGCTCTACCAAATCTAGAAACCGACTATGAAAAAGCTCAAAAATACGCAATAGCGTCTTCTCCAAATGTCCACCAGATACTATTCAGGTGTGGTGCGCTGGGTTTCTTACCCTGACACGGGGCACATTAAAGGCCAAGGGTTCGATGGCGGTCTTGCCGAGTCGGATGGCTCTGGCCACCTCCACACCACGGACATTACATTCAGTCTTGGGCAGGAAACACAAGCCCTGCGACCACACAATTTGGGCCTTTGTTAACACAATATTCATGGTTTTAATATTCAAATATCATGTTAAACTAAAGAGGAATTTATTTCTATTGACTGATTTTGTTACGCAGATCTGGCAACCCTGATTGACACTAATAAAACAATAACTAGAGAAATATTACTGCGACACCTTGTGTGGCTCTGAGGAGTTAAAGCTGCTGCATTCCATGAAGTACGGAGCTTCTTGAGCGATCTCGTAGATGTAAACTCTCGTGTCACCCTGCGAGACAAAAGTTTGAACAAACACGCTGTAGGGTTTATCAGAGTATGTGGATACTAGAGCTGTGCAAAATTAAAGATAAATGCGATATGCGATAGCATGCTAAATAATGCGATTTTCGATATGCGAAACGATATTTCTTTTTCTATCTGCATCAACCTAAAACTTACAGAAAATATACAACTTCGCAAGATGTAAACACTGGTTCAGAAGCACTTACGGTTTCAGTTTTATTTCTTTTCTTTTTTTAAATCTCACATATATCATTTGATATAAAAAACTTTAAGATACTCGTTTAACATTTAGCGATAGTTGCATTTTGTTCAACCATCGTGTCGGGCTACAAAACCCGGGAAGTTTTGCAATATATCGCTATTATCGAAATTTCGCAAATGTGCATATTGCAATATTTCGCAATAACTAAATTCTTTTTAAAAATTCAAGTAGTTACGTATAGACCACTTTGGATGAGGTAAACAACGCTGATCCAAAGTGGTCTATACGTAACTTCTTGAATTTTTAAAAAGAATTTAGTTATTGCGAAATATTGCGATATGCACATTTGCGAAATTTCGATAATAGCGATATATTGCGCAGCCCTAGTGGATACGGTTGAAAAAAACACACAACGGACGCGTGCTGGCACACCTTTCCGGTGAGGATGAGGACGCTGGTGTCCGGGTCGTAGAAAGGGATGAGGGTGGAGGGGGAGACGTCAGCCGGTGCGGTAGCCACAGACCCCAAGGACTCGGCGGAGTACAGGTACAGCTGTCTCTCACTGCGACTGTACACAAGATTAAGTGCTTGAGACTCCAGATGGGTGCCGATACTGTCGGAGAAATCATTGTGGGATATTTTGTGCTGTAAACTTCTGTGGTACTCACCTGTCGAATCCTGACACCAGCAGGTATTTGCCATCACAGACCCACACCACACGGGCCCCCCGCTGGCCCTCAGGACCGGGACCCTCCTGAAGGGGACACAGTACGGTCAAACAACGTCCAAACAACGTTATTCGAATGATCTGAAGTTAAACTGACCTGAATGGGTAGACTGGATTTGCGTGGGTCGTACAGACGCACTTTCCCATCTTTACACACGGTGGCCAGCAGCTTGCCATCTGGACTCCAAGCCATTGCAAATATCTGCACGTGGAGTTTATTTTATATCGGTTGAGCCGCAGCAATATTTGTACATTTTCTGATCGAACGGAATTTGTTTTCTCTCACCTGGTCTTGATGTCCGTTGAGTCGCTTGACTTCCTCGCCCGTCTCCAGGTTCCACAGACGCACCGTGAGGTCATAGGACGAGGACGCCAGCAGGCCTGAGGCGTGGGGGTGGAACTTGATGGAGTAGATCTTCTCAGTGTGTCCTGCCATTGGTCGAAACTCGTGTCACTCAAACATCATGAAAACACCAGCACTGTTATTTGAGTGGAGAGGTGATGGGTACCCTTACCCTTGAGGACAAGCCCCGGCTCGGTCAGGGTTTCCGTCAAGCCTCCTTCGGGGATCTGCCACACACGGATCTTGGCATCGTCACCGGCTTTTGCACAGATACATCAGAGAGAGATGCCATTTTATTTTGAGCACATGACTTTTTGGTTCACAATCAGGGATCTTAAACTAGCACCTTAAAGATAGGTGCATCCAAAAACTTTTTACATTTTCGAGTGAAATGCTCCTACAACTTACGAACTGATCATTGATATTGTATTAATAACGCATATTGACACTCCTACGTAGTATTAAAAAAACGTATAAATAATAAATCTAGTAGACCAGTAATAATGAAAAATGTCTAATAAACCAGGTATGTTTATTAGATGTTTTATATATGTTTTTATATATACACGTATATTTTTTGTAATATATATATATATATATAATAATTTTATATATTTGATTTTTTTTATATATATTTGACGAAAAACCTAAATTAGTGAAATGTTTTTCGTAGTCTGTAAATGATATATCTTTTTAATAAAAAAAATATTTCAATAATTGTTAAATGAATATATATTTTTTAATAATATTTTTTAAATTATATACACAGCACTTACTAGTATTATGAATAGAAATGTCCGATTACAAACTTTAGTTAAAAAAAATTCTGTGACTGCAAAATGACAAAAAAATAAACAAACTAGGTGAAGGTAACTCACCCACAACCAGCTTGTGAGGGTCAAAGGGGTCGAAACAGAAGTCGGCCACATTGACAGTGTTTTGAATGGTGGGCAAGGCCGTGTCCGGCAGCTTTCCACGCCGAGACAGCTGAAACAGCACAGAGATCAAATAATAAGCACACGTCACCTGTATTTAGACATGAAACACGTTTAAACATCACTATATAGATTCGCGATCTGCGCAAACTATCATTTCTGTTAGCGTTTTAAATCTTTTGTCACTGTGCAAAGAAGATACTGACCTCAAATACAGCGATCTGGCCTCCAGCGATGGCGAGGGGAACCGCTACACGCTGTCCGTTGGCACAGAAGCCGTCACACTCGCCGGGTGTGGTCAGGTGAAGCCCTCGCAGGTTGGTGATGTGGGTGTCCCGGTGCAGAACGCTTCCTTGAATGTGACGGAACTTCGAACTCGGGCCTGAGAACAGTATTTTGGAACGTTACTTTTTTCTCAGCGATCTATAAAGTTAATTGAAATGATTTGAATTACTGGTTTGAATAACATGAAGTGTGTAATAACAGTTTCACCGAGCATGTTCTGGATGGCGCGAGAGCTCTGACTGGGGCTCGGCAGAAAGCCTGACGACAGGCCGCTGGTGGAGGACGGAGAGCGCGACGGGGCGGCGCTGCTGCTGCTGGGGGTGCTCACGGGACTGCTGGAGGTCGACGCCTCCTGAGCGAAATAAGACAAAGCATTTTTAACTCTTAAAGATCATTTCAGGAGAGAAAACATTTGGACCCATTCCCACTGACCTCTTTGCTCTTGTCACGGGGAAGATCTTTCGATGGCATCTTTGCCGATGGAGTGTTGGCTTTTGGTCTCTTGTTTGGGTCAAGACCGACTCTCTCCGCCTGTAACAGGGCAGCAAACATCACGGATGTGAAACACGACTCACTTTGAGTCATTTAATGTAATTCTCTAAAAGAAATCTCGACATAATCTAAACACTGCTGGTCTTATTGTGCACGATTCGTTGGTGCATGTTCTTCTAAAAAGCATGCATTGAAAAGACTTTCAACCCCCCCGTCTCACAATCCAAATAACCCCCATCAGAAAAAAATCAAGTGTCTCGCTTTTCTTTTGGAAATGTAAGTGATAAAGGCAGTGAATGTTGTGATTGGTCAGCACCTGTTTGTTCTCTCCTCTCCACCAATCGTCTGCTGTCATGGCCGGAGTGTGGCCCGTCGTGTCTGGATACAGGTCCGCGTGGAAGTCCTGTCCTGCCTGATACACAAACAACGTTCATCACACTTTATGTGCGCAAAACAAAAACGTTTTTGTGTGCTTTTGAAGTTTGAGAAGAGGATCCCCAGTAGGGTTGGGATTGGATACTTGATATAAAACGGAAGTTTTCATTCCTCTGATCAATTCCTGTTTCCACATTTTCAGAAATCTCAATTAAAGCCTTTATTAAAATGAATCATATTTTTTACTATTACTGTATATACAGTGCCCTCCACTATTATTGGCACCCTTGGTATATATGAGCAAAGAAGCCTGTAAAATAAATCTGCATTGTTTCTCCTTTCGATCTTTTATTTAAAAAAATCGACAAAATTCCAACATTTCATTGAAGGAAAACAATTTGAAGTTGGGGGAATATCACATTGTGAAAAAAATGTTTTTCTTCCATGTTGGCCACAATTATTGGCACCCTTGTATTTAATTCACTCGATTTATAAGAGAAACAGCTCTGGGTGTTTTCTTTTCAGTCTGATGAGGTTTGAGATTACATTGAGAGTCATCCGAGTCCATTCCTCCATGCAGAATTTCTCCAGATCCTTCAAATGTAGGCGCTCCCTCTTCTTCAGTTCATATCACTCACTTTCTATAGTGTTCGGGTCAGGGAACTGGGATGGCTGGTGCAGGATCTTGATTTTGTGTTCAGCGAGTCATTTTTTGTTGATTCGGATGCTTGTTTTGAACCAATGTGCTGATGGACGATCTAACCACGACCCATTATAATATTTCTATAAGAGCAAGTCAGGTTTTGATATCTGTTGGTATTTGATAGAAAACACGATGCCATGTATCTGATCAAGATGTCCAGGACCTCTGGTATAAAAGTAGGTTCACAACAATGAAGATCTGGTGACATATTTAACTGTGGACATGGGGCACTTTTATCCCTGTGTTCGCCAAACCTAAATCAAATCTTGTGTTATTGCTGCAAAAAACTCTTTTTCATTTCATATGGCCACAGACCCCAGTCCTGTTTGAAGATGGCAGATTCATATGGTGGGGTTTGTTTCTGCATGAGAGGAGAAGATGTGTTTCTTGAACATTGTCCCAAACAACTTGTGCTGATGGAGATGCAGTCTTCCTTTATTTTTATTTTATTTTTTCTGACACTAAAATTCAACTAATTTCTGCAATTTTCCGGCTGTGCTCTTTGAAAAGTCTTTGGCCACTCAAAATATTCGCTTTGCTGTGCGTTAAGACAATATAGACACACATCCTCTTTCAGGCAGATTTGCAACATCTCCAGTCCATTAAAACTTCTTAATTATTGCCCCGATGTTGGAAATGGGAATTTATATTATTTCAAATCTATTATTATTTCTTATTACAAATTATTATCTATTATTTCTATCTAAATCCACTTTCTATTTTGTGTAGCTCAACAAATCTTTTACTTTATTCTTTGGTTTTACCCATTACGATTAAGGGGGTTTGAGCATTGTGTTACTTAATATTATTTTCCTGTGAAATAAGAAGTCATGACTGGACAACATCATGTTTCTGGTCACCTTGGTGTGCTCAGAAAATGTAAATATTAATGGGAATATACTTGGGAGATATTTTACTCATAAGAATTTCTAGGGGTGCCAATAATTGTGGCCAGGGTGTATTAGAGAAAAACATTTTTTTCATAATGTTATATTCCCCCCACTACAAATAGTTTTACTTGAATGAAATGTTGGAATTTTGTTGATGTTGTAAATAAAAGATCAAAAGAAGAAACAATGCAGATTTATTTTTACAGCCTTCTTCGCTCACATTTACCAAGGGTGCCAATAATAGTGGAGGGCACTGTATAGTGTACTCTATATCAGAGTTATTATAGTTTTCAGTTTAGTTTTATTATTTTTTTAAATTAGCTTTTATTTTTAGATCTTTAGTCTTTATGTTAATTTTAGTTAAAAGTTTTAGCAATTTTGGTATATGCTTTTGTCATTTTATAATTTATTTGTTTATTTTTTATGTTGCTATATAATATTAATTAATTTCTATTTTAGTTTTATTTCAGTTTTTGTTTATTTTTATAATTTTAGTGCTTTAAACTTATTTCAATTCATTTTTGAGGCAACATTTCAATTTTTCCTGTAGTTAAGTTTTTCCCCATAATTTTTAGGTCAATATTTGATTTGATTTCAACGAACAGAGACGTTTTCAAAGTTTTAATTTTAGTAAACTAAAATAACCCTGCTCTATATACTGTATATATCTCATATAAACCAAACCAGTCAATAAACATTTACACTGTGGACTGGTTTATTTATTCTGGTTAATAAGGTTAAATAAATTATTCTTGGTCTTTACCTTGCGCGGCACCTGATAGCTGATGGGCACTATGAAGTTGTCTGTGAGCTGCAGCACTCGTAACACCTCACAGCTGCTGACGTCCAGAGCCAGTTTGGGCACCAGAGCGACGCCGCGGGTCGAGGTGTCGGTCAGACAATGACTCACTGAATAAAACAGAGAGAGAGAGAGAGAGAGACGAGAGAAAGAGCAAAGTAAAAGAAGAAGAGTTTTTAGAGCATATCAAGAGCATCACAGTGTTAAAAGGGATAGTTCATCCAAAAATGAAAATTGTGTCATCGTGTACTCACCCCTCATGTCATTACAAACCTGTATGAGCTTCTTTCTTCCACACAACACAAAAATATATATTTGAAAGAAAGTTGGTCACCAAACAGCAGCGGTACCCATTGACATCTATTGTATTGACACAAAACCAATGCAAGTGAATGGGTACCGCCGTTGTTTGATAATCGACATTCTTCAAAATATCTTCTTTTGTAAATGATGACAGAATTTTCATGTTTGGCTGAACCATGCCTTTAAAAACAAGAACACGCGTTACCTGGTGAGAGGAAGGGCTCAGAGAGAGTGAGCTCGAAACAGTCGATCACACTTTCGCCCTGACAAAACACAATCCAACTCATGTCAAACATGAACATAAAGAACGGAAGAGGTTCATAAGAATGAAAGAAACAGTTACGTACGTTTCCAGACACTGTGAGCAGTCCGGTATCAGGATCGAACAGAGGCATCAGAGTCCTGCAAATAAAACCAGACGCAAATGAACCGACGCTAAACTACCACAAGGTGGCGGTAGAGTCAACCAAATAAACGTTGCATTGCAGAACCCCGCAACAACGCTTGAACAATCTCTATCATTGATCAGAAACAAACGTCGAGAACATCAGATGCCTGTCATTTTAGGCTGACCTCTTGACCCCAGGATGAAATTTAAGCGCTCCGGGTCTCTCACAATATGACAATGTCACATTCATCCTCCCGCAAGATGACGCCCCCAAGCATGAGCCGGGTGAGCTCGGGCGACACACGCCGGGGTCACCGCATCTATTTTAAGTCACAGGCGCGTTTCCTGCTTCAGTCAAACCCGATCAAAGTTACCAGATCAAACCGTTCGACCACATCAAACGCCTTCGAGGGATAGAAGTGATTTCTTAAAGTTCCTGCGAGTTTTAGGAAAACCACAGAATGCCAGAGAAGTTCACCAGCGGGAAGGATTGTGTGGGCCGTTTAAAGGAATAGGTTACCCAAAACCTATTGATGTCGTGCCATGATTTTTTTTTCAACTTCAGTGCATAAAAAAGCTTCTGAAGAATGAGTGTCATTTTGTCAAAGCGCATTAATGACCGGGAATTTCATCCGTGTCTGGTTTTCATGAACAAGATTAAAGCAGAAATTGTTTCATATAATCCAAATCATTTGTTCTATTCAATCTTACAATTTGGAAAGCGGTTGCTTATCTTTCTCATGAAATGTAGAAGTGAGTTAGCCGTAAAGAACTCAACATGTCAGGCCACGCCGAACACTATCAGCTGGTACTGTATGTTTGGACGGGTGCCCTAAACTCCACTGGCAAGCTGTTTCTCTGGGGATCGGTGATGGGTGGGATGGTGTGTTTGACGGTTGGCTTCTCCTCCCCCAGTTTTCGCCTCAGGCCTCTGAAGTCAGTAAGGGGTCTCCACGCTTTGTTAGAGCGACTCCGCGTTCCCATGTCGAAAGTTTCTCCGCAGGAAATACACGAACACCTCAAACGTTCCCACACCCACCCGTCATATACGCCACAATAAATCTCCACACTGTTTCTGTTTCTCACTGCCATGAATCTGCAGGTTTCTCATGCCGACAACTTCCCACAAAATAAAAGAAGAAAAATCATCATCTTTTCAACAGCAGTGAGCACATTTTGAAGACTTTCTCTGAAGAGTTTTTCCTCCGCAAACTCACATCTTCTCAATATATTAGTTAATATTTATCAATCAATTCAACGATTAATACATGCATGTGTATGTGTTTATAAATACAGAAATCAATACGCGCAGTACACAGACATATATTATGTAAACACAAACTTTTATTCTGGATGCGATTAATCACGATGAAACTTTTTGAGTGTCCTATTAAATATATTTATATAAGTATGCTATACATTTAATATTCATTTTTATAAATATTATTATTATAATAAATGGAGAGTTTGTTTCCAAAATGAGATAACTCTAATTTTTATTGTGCATTCCAATTAATATCAATCAAACTGAGGTTGGTTTGTTTTGTTTTAATCCATAATAACTCAAAAAATACTGCTAATTACCACAATAAACACACGATACCATAATTAAAAAACATGATTTTGATCTCATTTTGGAACCAAACTCTTCTAATATTATATTATTATATATAAAAATACTTTTTATTTTTATTGTAATGCTGTTTTTTAAACAATACAAGATTGTAAAAAAGTAAATAAATAATAAATCTGAATTGAATTATATTGAATGAACTTATTGCTTATAATATCTTCTGACACTTTTGATATCGCGCTTGTTTCTCATAAATAATGAGATAAAATGTACGGTTCAACATTTTGCTTCTCAAATGTTTCTCATTTCTCACAGAAATCTCACATGTCGACCAGAAACTGCAGAGATTTTTACATGAACTCAAATTTCATCACAGTATTTAAAAGCATTTCTGAATTATTTATGCCCTAAATTATTATTATTATTATTATTATTAACAGCAATGAGATAAAATGGAGATCAATCTTTTACCACAATGGTTAGTTATTAGTTACATTATTCCGTCATTTCACGGATGAACAATTGGCCTGTTTTTATTGAACATTCTTTTAAATGTTAACATTACGCAGGTGAAGCTACAATAAATAATCTCAGTTTAAAGTTATAAAGGAGCAACATCTGGGACATTCCTCTGGGAGAAAGAAGAACGCACTTAAATGAAGGTACGCTTCACTTCGCCGCTAAACCCAGGAAACATTTTCTCACACAACTGAACGTGAAAAGGACGTGTGTGTATGTGTCCAGACGGCAGTCTGTCCGTCATGAATGAATGCTAAAACACTTAGGGACGTCATCCTCCAGTGACTAAAGCTGTGAGCGCACACACACAAGAACACACACGCGTGTTGTTGTTGTTAAACTGGGGGGTGGAGGGACGTTCTGCCGCTAATCCAGACGTAAACCTGCACGGACCACAGAGGATCATGTGACACACACGCACACAATTCAATTACTACAATGTTTTAGGACACGAAATACACATCATACGTGCACTGTTCAACTGAGTTTGGCTAATAAACGGAGACACGGGTCAAACCCAAATGATTCCCGCAGGCACACCGAGTTATTCACACACTGGCTGGCCAACATTTAATGAGCGTGCATCTGAAAAGTGCATCGACAGGACAGAGATCGGTCAGCGGCCGCTGGGGATTATGGGATAGGGACCAGGCGCAACTGGTAGATGACAAAAGAAAACAAAGTAAACACGCAGGAGTCAGTTGCTCTGTCATCGCTGCAGTTGTACATTTTCATAAGAAAATAGTGAATTTGCATTTTTAACATTTCTTTTTTTGTGCAAACATCGGATCAAATCAGTCGACAAAGAGATAAAGGCTGATTTTTGGCAGCTCGCATTAGTAGTATTGCTCAGTGCAGGTGTTGTGCGATGCCATTTGTTTAGCACTTTACAGCTGTTGACAAATGTNCGATCTCATTTTGGAACCAAACTCTTCTAATATTATATTATTATATATAAAAAATACTTTTTATTTTTATTGTAATGCTGTTTTTTAAACAATACAAGATTGTAAAAAAGTAAATAAATAATAAATCTGAATTGAATTATATTGAATGAACTTATTGCTTATAATATCTTCTGCCACTTTTGATATCGCGCTTGTTTCTCATAAATAATGAGATTAAATGTACGGTTCAACATTTTGCTTCTCAAATGTTTCTCATTTCTCACAGAAATCTCACATGTCGACCAGAAACTCAAATTTCAACACAGTATTTAAAAGCATTTCTGAATTATTTATGCCCTAAATTATTATTATTATTATTATTAACAGCAATGAGATAAAATGGAGATCAATCTTTTACCACACTGGTTAGTTATTAGATACATTATTCCGTCATTTCACGGATGAACAATTGGCCTGTTTTTATTGAACATTCTTTTAAATGTTAACATTACGCAGGTGAAGCTACAATAAATAATCTCAGTTTAAAGTTATAAAGGAGCAACATCTGGGACATTCCTCTGGGAGAAAGAAGAACGCACTTAAATGAAGGTACGCTTCACTTCGCCGCTAAACCCAGGAAACATTTTCTCACACAACTGAACGTGAAAAGGACGTGTGTGTATGTGTCCAGACGGCAGTCTGTCCGTCATGAATGAATGCTAAAACACTTAGGGACGTCATCCTCCAGTGACTAAAGCTGTGAGCGCACACACACAAGAACACACACGCGTGTTGTTGTTGTTAAACTGGGGGGTGGAGGGACGTTCTGCCGCTAATCCAGACGTAAACCTGCACGGACCACAGAGGATCATGTGACACACACGCACACAATTCAATTACTACAATGTTTTAGGACACGAAATACACATCATACGTGCACTGTTCAACTGAGTTTGGCTAATAAACGGAGACACGGGTCAAACCCAAATGATTCCCGCAGGCACACCGAGTTATTCACACACTGGCTGGCCAACATTTAATGAGCGTGCATCTGAAAAGTGCATCGACAGGACAGAGATCGGTCAGCGGCCGCTGGGGATTATGGGATAGGGACCAGGCGCAACTGGTAGATGACAAAAGAAAACAAAGTAAACACGCAGGAGTCAGTTGCTCTGTCATCGCTGCAGTTGTACATTTTCATAAGAAAATAGTGAATTTGCATTTTTAACATTTCTTTTTTTGTGCAAACATCGGATCAAATCAGTCGACAAAGAGATAAAGGCTGATTTTTGGCAGCTCGCATTAGTAGTATTGCTCAGTGCAGGTGTTGTGCGATGCCATTTGTTTAGCACTTTACAGCTGTTGACAAATGTTTGACAAACAGTGAAAACAGGCGTTCTTAACACACATCCACTGCGCCATATACTCTATACTTTCTTTTTAAAAACTGTATCTTCCTATATGCGTGTAAAGTTTATTTGCAACAATACAAAACCGTGAAAAGCACTATAGAAATAAAATAAAACGAAATTTAATTAAAAAAAAAACTAAACGGTACAAGAGGCGTGCCAAATTTCGAACGGTTATACAATCTATAGAACAAAGCCCCTTCCTTGAAATCTGAACATTAAAGGTCTCCTCAGACGAGCACTTTCAACAAGTTGGTATGACTTATTAGGGTCTTCATGAAATGTCTGGAACATATTTTGCTTAAAAACACTCGATAGCTGTGTAAACAAAACCCTTCTTGCCTCGTCAAAAACAGCTATGCTCACAGCAACCCGTTTTGGTGCATGTCTCTTTAAATGATAATGAGTTACAGCGAACCCCCCCCCCCCTTCTGTCCGGCGTGTCAACACAACACACGTGTACTAACACAACACACGTGTACTACACTGCCATGGCAATGGTTTAGCTAAATGATGTTTCCTGAATTCCTCTGCGGTTTCGTCTTAAACGTCTCAAATCATTCGTCCGGAGACAAAAAAATCAGTCACAGCAAACAGCTAATGCGCTTACGTTGTGCGTGTATGCTTACCTAAAATCCACAGAATCCACTGCAGATCTCAGCGGTATTACATGGATTTTAGCGCTCGTCATTGACAAGTTATAACGTTACACACACAACGTGAGAGCTAGTTTGCTGTGACAGATTTTTCAGCCTAAGCACGAATGATTTGAGACGTTTAAAACGAAACTAACCCCAGTGTTCGCCCGTTCATTAGCAAAACAAACAGCTTGCCGCAGCTAAACATATTAACGCACATAATGTGTTAACATTCATACAGCTAAACTCCAAGTGTCCATCTGCACTTATATACAGTAAGTTTAACACTGGCTTTGAATGTTCTATTTAGCCTGTGACTGACTTAGATCCCTTCGCTATCATATGCTAACGTTATCCTCCTATATATACGGTACATTTATGTCAATTCAGACTGTTGATAAATATTACTTACATCCGCAGTTTTGTCTCATTCAGTTGGTCTCGATCCCTCTTGAGGAACAACTTTGAAGCTAATCCTGCTTGTACTGCATGTCGCAGGTTGAAAAAGCACTCCGGTTTAAAGTGATTCGCGCAAACAAGCAGGTTTTTACTTATGGTTTCTGATGGATTTCCACTAAAAATAAAATAAATCCACTCCTGTCTCTTCCTAGGTTTGGACTCTGTGCAGCGACTACATTGCACGAACTTTAGCCATGGCGTCACGTACACCGCTGTCGCTTGTGAAAACAACAATGGCGGAGCGCGGTGGGTGGAACTGTGTAGATTAAGGGGCGGTAACATTACAATAAAATCCGCTTTGGACGTCACAATCGGAGCGAAATCTGAACGGCTCGATTTCTCACATGCTTGCAGGGAAAGGCACGCCAAAACAAACTTACTGGGTTCTTATTTTTCACGTTTTCTGGGTTGCTAGATGCACCGGGGACCCGATTATAGCACTTAAACACAGAAAAAGCGGGGTTTTCATCTGATGTCTCCTTTAAAAGTGCCCTTCTACCCTTTGAATGTGAGCGTCAGAGGGTAAACTCTGCTTTGCGTCAACATTCATATCAGAACGTAACAGGAATTCGGCCCCCGTGAGCATCATAGCTGTCAGCAAACTCCAATTCAGCCATGAAATAACCTCCAGGTGCGTTGGAGATCAGCGGATAAAGGCCACGTACAGAATATTACTATCATTTCGATGACGGACACTGGTTATGTTATTAAACACAGAGGCCTGGAGGCTGAATACAGCCGGTGTGTTAGTGTGCGAGATGTCAGAGTTGTAGATAAGCGTGCAGGTGGAATGGAGAGGCGGGGACAAACTGACGGACAGGCAGATGGGAGGGGCTTGACCTGTGTCTGTGTGTACGGTATTGAATATATTAATATATAGAGCCAAATAAATAATCATAACAAAAGGCTCATAAATTGGCCAATTCATGTTTTTCTTTCAATCTGATACCATGCGTGTTTCTGTGAGGCTTAGGGGGTAAGAAATATCAGAGCTTAAAATAAAACCAATAGAAGTCTATGGAATGACATCACTCATGCAACAAGCGTGTGTGTGTATCATCATCGGTCCACAATTCATCATTGCAGCCTCCTTCTGGACACACATTGCATTGTGGGAAACATCAGTGATTGCTTTACGAGCACGTAAAGAGAGCGACACAACTTCCTCTTCCCAGAGCGTTCGATAGTTAACCCACGAACACGTCACTGAACAGATGAGAGAGAGTGTGAGAGTCTACAGGCTCTGTATATCAAACACTGACAAGCCTTACAATTTCACACACATCTACAGACACCCTGCAGTCGTGTGTGTGAAAGCACAGAGCTCTAGAAACACACAGTTTCATTCCTGAAGCCTGAATAAACGGTCAAATACAACGTTAAAATAAAGAACTGATGCCGGTCAACATTGGCCGTCAAATGTACCATTATATCACTGTTTTAATGGTTAAACACTCGGACTGGGAATACTAAATGTACTGTAAAGAAGTATCTCACAGCGGCTTATCAGATTATAAAAAATGTCGTCCCAGGTCCTGTAATTGCAGGTGTCATCACCGGGTGTACGCGCACGGCATGCTTCTTGCCAAACAGGTGCGTGTGGGCTGTGACAACCACGACAAGATTTCACAAAACAAATCCAGATCTGATTAGCACCTGCGTCTGTTCCAGAAGAGACCCGTCCAATCAGAGCAAAGGTCTGATAGTTTCCAAATAACAGAGCCGAAAGAAACCGTTCAAGTTCTCCAAGAAACCCCTTACTCTCCAGTTCTTGAGAAATACACACACACAATAATGTCTTACAGAGGAAACAAACCTATATGCTAATCAAGGTTATTATAGTTTACTAAAATTATTAACGCATTTCTGTTTGTTGATATCAAATAAAATACTGGCCTAAAGCCCATTGCACATCGAGTCCGAAATTTGCGTCCGAAATTTCCTCACGTTAAAAAATAAATACGACCTCACGTTGTGTCAATCGCATTTACACACTGCCTCCGATATTTTCGTCCGTCATAAAAAATTCGGACCGGGTTCGATTTTCTGCGTTTTTCGCATCCGTCAAGCATTTTGAGTGGCCTTTTATAACAACTCAACGAGAGCCAAATATAGAAAATTTCGGACTGTATGTGCAAAGACCTTAAATCTTATATAAAAACTTACACTACATAAAAATGAGAAATGACGAGTCACAAAAGATATTGAAGATAAATAGAAACTAAAGTAAAACTGGAATGGAAATCAAATTAAATTCATCTTAAAAGATAACCAAGTAAATAATAATTTATCAAATAAAAAAGCACAAATTAAACTGAACTTAATATGAAAACTAATAATAAATTAGTTAGTAAAAAACGAATTCAAAATATTTATAAAACAACAATAAAAAAACGAATATACTCTGATGCTGATCTGAAGAACCTATAAGTTATATCAAACACCTTCAAAGAACCATTAAAAAACGTTTTTATAAAAGTGTACATACCTAACAAATGTAAACATGCATTCAAAGTGATTAAAGGTTAAAAAACTGAAAACAATGATTCATTTGTGCTGACAGATGTCAGAATGATGCGATGAAGATATTAATGTTTCACTAGAAAGTCACCACCGATATCTGCCGCTCAGATCTGTGATGCACTTCAGTTGAAAGGATTTAGCGAGGCGGCGTTCAGGAGGAATGTGACCAGCTGCGGTCCGAACACACGCGTGTGCCATTTTAATGAAACTGGCCACCAGCCCTGCCAGAACACATTTTCACGGCACAATAATGATCTGAAGATATACAGTACGATGACACAAACAGATCGCTTGGCCTTTTTGTTCACAATGCATCTTTATACTGTGCGATGAATCACAAAGAATCTGTCGACAAAATGCTCCAAAATACACACCGTGGCACGGCTTTCAGCACACTAATAAAATCAAGAAAACATGTCGGCAAACACAAAACAGACCTTATTAATCCAACATGACTCAATATTGAGCTTTGTGCTGGACCTCATCAGAAAGAAACAAATCTGGTTCAAATAAAGTCGACAGCAAAATTAAACACTAAACTCATGTTTTTACAAGAGGGCAAAACACAAAAATCAATCCCGGTTTACACCCTTCTGGACATTTATATAAAACAAAACCCTGTCAACAGACTTGAATAGAGGCGTTGTATGTATATTGCTTTATACTTTCAGTTCTGGATGCTGATTGGTCAACACGATTGCCAGTAAAACATGCGATATAGTAATATAGTTCAACACATCTGCTCACCAGCTTTTGTGTTCATCACTAAAACAGCACACATTACTGTAGTTTATCATTTAGAGATATTCCACGACTAAATAAAATCATGTTTTAATGAACATTTGTGACCCTGGACCACAAAACCAGTCATTAGGGTCAATTTTACGAAATTGAGATTAATACATCATCTTAAAGCTGAATAAATAAGCTTTTTTTATTGACGTATGGTTTTGTTAGGATAGGACAATATTTTGTAGAGATATAACCATTTGAAAATCTGGAATCTGAGGGTGCCAAAAATATTGAGAAGAATCGCCTTTAAAGTTGTCCATCGGAGGCAGTGTAGCAGGCCGTTGCCAAGACGAAACAGGTTTGTTTTAACGCTCTCTATTGGCTTACCGCTGTAATGACGTTGTGGAGAGTAGAAGAACCCGAAAGCTGAAATTCTAAGCTTTACATAGATACCAAACTTGAGTAGGTAAGTACTACGCGAACAAAGACGTCTCCCACAGGGGGCGCCATCTTGAATATAATTATTACGTGGTCAACTTTCACTGTGTTGCTTACATGAAAGGTGGCATGAATTATGGGACACAAGAAACAAACACAATCCACAAAGACATACAAAGTTTATGTAAGAGCGATAGCATTCTGGGGGGGGGGCTGTAGAGACGCCCAGACTGCCTCATAAACTAAAGGGCAATGACAGTTCTCATAAACACATGCTGACAGAGAAAAGCCATCTGGATAGCCACTCACACTATGCCAATGTTCATGTAGTCAATAAGAATTCAAGAGAAATCAGGTCACAACTAATGATGTTTATTTGGGACGATGTAACAGATCACTGTTTTGATCAAAACACAATTAGATTTTTGCTGTCAAATACGTCTTGCGACTTTGACGTTATACACCTCAATGCCTTCAGTTAATGAATAAACTTTGGTGTGTTATATCAGCCCTTTTCATGCAATGACCAATATATTGATGGTTTCAAACATCAAAACTTGACAGCCCATACATTTATATTTAATACCATATGGCTATCATAAAGACGAATACTCTTATTTACCATAAAAAAGCCAACTAAAACTATTAAAATAGTTGAAATACTTGGAGTTAAAATGATCACTTACAGAATAAATCACACAATAAACAATGACAAATCATATAAATAACACAATAGCTAGTGCACAAATCCGGTATTTGGCTGCATACTTTAGTCCAGTGTTTATATTCGTAAAAACATAACCATCTGTGTTTACATTAATAATTCTATGCGAGACATCTGGTTTTCCAAATGCATTAAAGCGAACAAATCTGTCTTAAGGCGGATTTTTACTTCTGCGTCAGACCTACGCCGTAGCCTCTACGCCATAGGCAACGCGCCGGTTTTTGTTTATACTTCTACGTCGTTGTCGACAGGCAATGGCCACTAGGTGTCAGTGTCCACAGGCGTGTTGCTTGCGTAACCAAGACAAGAGGCGAGGAAGAAGCGGTTCGTTGTGTACGCTGTTTGAGAAGCATTTAGCAGTGATAGCGGCAAGTTAACAGTCACTTTTGCAGCTTGAGTTGTTAAATACAGAAAAACACGTCATTTATTTAGATAATTCATACGGAAATGCGTATGAGTAAACCTGAGTTTTTTAACCTGTAGCCTCCCTTCAAGCAGACCGGTCATCGGGTTTGCGGTCCGCGTCGCTACAGCGTAGAGTACGGCATAGGTTTGACGCAGAAGTAAAGAGCTCGCACTTTAGCGTGTGCAGACAAAACTGCGAATTGAGCTTCAGAAAGTGTCGATGTACAAAACATCTGCTTCACTCTCGAACAGGCGGAAACATTTTGATCGATCCAGAACAACACTTACAGAACAACATTCACAAATAATTAATCTCTTTATGAAGCTATACAACAGATTGGCGAGAACGAACTGACACTTGAATTTGATGGTTCTGTTGCACTCGAGCGTGTGTGTGGTACAGACGTGACCTCACCACGGCCCGGAAACAAGGAGCTACGCGTTGAACTCCAGACAGAAACTGACTTCAAGGGGAAGCAGGATATAAGCGTTAAACTACCTGTCAGCGGGGCTTGAGAACCAGACGACCTGGCAGAAGACAGCAGAAGAAGAAGCAGGAATAGATGGAGGCCGTACACAGACGGTCACGACCGGGCCGACCCCCGGCTGCTGAGGGTCACAGGAAGAGACTCATCTGCTCACCGTGAGCATGTTAGTCACACATACACGGCCCTTGAGAAAGCATGACGTTTAGTTAAAAGTGAACATTACTTTGGAAGCTTTTTTAAGACGCAGGTGATGCCAGAAACGCAAGCGGAGGGACCGGAACATTCCATTTTAAGAACCAACCGGACCCTAGCCATCTCCTCTCAGTGTGAAATTTAACGCACGGGCCACCGGTTACGGCAACACGAGGATAGCTACGGTCTACTATTTTTGAGTAAATGGAAAAACAAAGCTCAATCTGAGCCAAAAACATCATGAGCTCAAATCCAAGACGAGGCGGCCACGTCATCATTAGTTCATAAAGTAACACAAAACTGAAACACGGGGATCTCGTGGGTTTTGCTTTAGCACACTGTTGTTGAAAAGGGTGTGTGTAGACGCTTTTATTCAAATCAACATTTGCTTTTATGAAACTAACCTGACACTACACGTTATGCAACCTAAAACGTCTCAAAACCAAGGATGAGGATAAACAGACAATGACATTTGCACTGGGAAGCAGCCTTATCATCAGTCCTGTTAATACGATCTTCTGCACTTTTGATATTACCTTTACTTCTGATAATGGTTGCCACAGTTGCATCATCAGACAACATCTTATTCGCTTTCGGTCTGTGCAGATCAGATCGGATCACACATCAGGACCAGGCATTCTTTGACAAAACATGCGGCCAGCTCCCGCACCGACTAACGTATGCGGTCGTGTCCGTGCATGTCTGGGTACCATCAGTCCTACATTCATCTTTACACTTGGAAAAATACAAATGTGCCGTAAACGCAAAGTTCAGGCAAAGCTTAGAAACAATGTTGCATTCAAACATCAATCGATACATTTTAAAACGGATACAAAACGCGTGCAAACAGAGAACACAATGAAGTTCAACACAAATTCATTTAGTCACCATCATTTGGTTCAAAACCTGCATTTGACAAAAGAAGGTATTTTGAGAAATGTCCTTGTGGTTTTGTGTTCATACAATGGAAGTCAATGGGGGGGTCAATGTTGTTTAGTTATCAACATTCTTCAAAATATCTTCTTTTGAAAAGGGTGAATCAATTATTTTATCCCTTTAAGAGAGCACACCAACACGCCAAACCATAATAAAGTCTTAAAAAGTTCCGTGTGGATTCTAAAGTTCACTGCATTTACTGAATGACACGACGAAAACATAACAGAAACACATCGAAACAGATGAAGAGCTGAAGTGATAGAAAGAAGCAAAGATCATATTGATTCTGATCATTGTCAAGTTATGGTCACAAATCAAAGACTCCTTTATCAGAAGCTACTTCAATCAATCTGTCATTTTTAAAGTAGATTGTACATCATTTTAGAGGCACTTTTATTTCTAAAGTACATTAAAACACCAAAGATCTTAGATACCAAATCAATATCAGTGTGTACAGACAGACGTGGGATTTAGTTTTGATGAGTTATGATGGTTTGAGCTGGCCCATCTGGCAACAACCTTACAGACACATATTGCCTTAAAGGGACACTTCATCCAAAAATGAAACTTCTGTCATCATTTACTTACCCTCAAGTTGTTCCAAATCTGCATACATTTCTTTGTTCTGATGAACACAGAGAAAGATATTTGGAAGAATGCTTATAACCAGACAGATTTTGCTCCCCCATTGACTACCATAGTAGGAAAAAATACAAAATACAATGGTAGTCAAAAGTGCTCCAGAACTGTTTGCTATCCGACATTCTTCAAAATGTCTTTTGTGTTCAACAGCACAAAAAAAGATAACGTAATTTTTCCAACTATGAGAGTCAATGGGGGGCAAGATCTGTTTGGTCACAAGCATTCTTCCAAACATCTTTCTCTGTGTTCATCAGAACAAATACATTTATACAGATTCGGAACAACTTGAAAGGTGAGTAAACATTGACAGAATTTTCATTTTTGGGTGAAGTGTCCCTTTAAAGCCACAATATGGAATATTTGGACCGCTAGATGGCGCACTTTCGAAACAACAACAAAAGGCGAAGCTAAATGACGTTATGTAGGAGAGTGCAATTATGGGACCTGTCGTTTTCACCATCCAGAGGCGTATGGAGATCGCCCATCTTGTTCACGGACGAGGTAATGTATTAATTCTATTTTATGTCATCGTAATGAATTAGCTTGCAAGTAACGTGGAATGTAATTCTACGTTAGCCCGCGACTGATATTGGACTTTGTCAATTGATTTGGTAGCGTAATGCTACACAGTTTTACCTGTTTCAAACAGTCATACAGTCGTCATTTAAAAAGTAAATTGGAACGAACCCACAGTATTTACAAGTAACGTTATTGGCTACATATTTTTGTGCGACGTATACTGTATTTCATAGGGTAACTGCATTCATAACTATTCAAATAATCTGTGCATGAGTATTTCGTGTACAATAAAAAAATTGTGCTTACCTGTCTATTAAAACACATGCGAGAGCGGAGTCTGTGTCGAGTCCAAGTTGGTCGCAAAGCTCTCTCCATTTAGAAAACTCTTTTATTAATATTAAAAAGGATATTAATCCTTGTTTTATTTCTTCGTTTGTCCATAAGCCTGCTTGCCTCATTTGGCCTACGTTTACACTTTTTTGGGTTTCCTTTACTCGCCAAAGAGTAATCGTGATCCATAATAACAGAACAACAGATGCTGCGTCCCAGATGCTGTATAACCACTTCCGCATTTGTGTGTTGACGTAGTTTCTACAAGCGGAAACTGAGGGTAGTGCGGAGCAGCGGATATTAAGTCACTGATATGCGACAAATACAAGGGAGACAAGGGACGGGCCATTATTTTAAATAGGAATTTCTCTGGATTTGCACATTCTTGGGAACATTTGGGATAATGTAAGTACACAACTGCATGAAATATATCACACTGTGCAAGTGATTTTTGGATATTTCATAACAAAATTCTTCCATATTCAGAATCAGAATCAGAATCAGAAGAGCTTTATTGCCAAGTGTGCTTGCACACACAAGGAATTTTCTTTGGTGTTGGAAGCTTCTAGTACAGACATTTAACACAATGACAATACAATATAATACGATATTGTGGCTTTAAGCATCACAGGACACTGGTCAACAAACATTCGGTTTCATCCATGCACAACTTTTTTTGCTTTTGCATTTTACAGTTTGGAACAATTGAAAACTGGCCATCTAATTTCTTTGCAATTCTGTGCCGTACACCAAACTTTCAACATAATTCACTAAACTATTGTGTATTCACATTTGAACAAACATGCACACAACTAAAAATCCAGCTTCAGCAATCTGCCCCAGCACATGTGCCTTTGTAGTTTTTTGTTGTTTGTTTTCTGGGCTCTGAATTGCCAGCGTTGTATTCACATTTAACAGACACGGCTGGCATTATAAAATAGCTGGCAAAAGCTTTGGAAATAAATAAATCGCAGCCTGAGCAAACCGACCGAACAAGGTCTCCATTACCCATAATGCCTCGGTGTCTTTATCTCTATCAGCTCGCAGCATCTGTGTCTATCTGTGTTATGTGTGATATTGTTCCAGCATGTTTGTGTGGAAGGGTGCATGATAAGGTCACCACATGTGCGATCTGTGTGTGTTATGAGGTCGCTGAACATCATCTCAGCTGTCTGCCATGGAGGTCTACACAGTAAGAAACACACATGCATGCATGCATGCACGCGCACACACACACACACACACACACACACACACACACACACATCTTCAACCCTTTTTCTATCCAATTCATTGGTTAAAACTGACATTTCCCGCGAAATCGTACCTGACAGCTCAAGTGATAAATTATAAATATGCTTACTGTTGTAAGCGTAGTACTTTGCTTAATATATGATTTATGTTTATTTTCAAGCAAAAAAATGCGTACTGCAGCTTTAAGGCCAGATTCACATTTCGAGTCTAAAACCGTGCGGAAAACGCGAGCCGCGCCTCTTTCTCTCTTCAAACGACCCGTGGTGCGCGCGCGGCACTCCGAAAAGTTAAACTATTTCCATCTCGATGCGGCGCCGACATGCCTAGAAAAATGTGTCTCCCCTATTTGCGCGCACCTGCCGCGCTTCTACATTTAAACTAACGAATATGCGCGCGGAAAAGACGCGAATTGTGAATTGGGCCCAAGACTCAGTAAGAGTCACATGTATGGAGAATTCAATCCCATGATGCATTGTCACATGATCTGTAATTAATAATTAATAAATCTCTCATGTGCTATTTGTTTGATGCATAAAGTTGCTGTCTATCCAGAGCGTTCCAAAACGGTCACATATTTTAGTTGGATGCTGACTAAGGCCTGATTCACATTTCGCGTAAATAGCAAATAGGGAGCGACGCGGTCGCTACGCGCATGCGGTGCGCCCATTTTTCCTGGCGCGTCGGCGCCGCACACCGCGTGTCATTTGAAGAGAGAAAGCGGCGAGTTTTAGACTCGAAATGTGAATCGCCCCTTAAAAGGTAGCCGCCAATGTGGGAACTGTTTGGTCATCCGTTAACCCGGCTCTTTCGATATTGATGCCATTGTTACTTAAAACTGACATTAGTTAGACGTGCTCTCTTGTGGATGCACATAGCGATAATTTCTGCGAACCGCTGAGATCATACCTCGACAAACCACAAACATCAGACGTGTCATTCCACACACACCTCTCAACAGTCCAGCACTGTGAGAGACGGACAGACGCTCCGCTTCAAATCCCTGCGAGATGCCTGCCCAGACAGCATTTTACAGGTGCGCTAGCCCTAGACAAACATGCCATGTGTCAAAGTGTCACAGCACTCCTCTTGGACCGGCTCTACACATTTCTGCTCACTGATACCATCCTGAATCCAGCAAGGTTTAATTCAATTTTATTTATATAGCGCTTTTCACAATGTGCATTGTTCCAAAGCCGCTCTACAGGAGAAAATAAGAAAAACTGAAAAAAGGTAAAACACAGCACAGTGCATGGTGTATCTTCCTTTGGGTTTAACAGAACAAAGAAATGTATACAACCCAATGGTGAGTAAATGATGACAGAATGTTCATTTTTGGGGTGAACTATCACTTTAAATAGTAAATAACGATTGTGATGACACCAGAGACCCAGCTTTCAAAATGTCATTACACGTGTTCGCATCAGTCTGACCCATCTGACTGCTTGCAACCAGATCTCATGAGATAGATGTTCACACCATCAAGCGTAAACAGATCCTGCAGTTAATGCTGAATGTACTGTGTGTCTGCGTCTGACAAATTTGAAACTAGGGGGTGGAGTGCTCACCGTCGCCCCCTATACGTGACAGAGAGAAGACTCAAATCCTCAAGTCCAAAAGAAATGTGAAGGTAAAAACAGCATGTGCGATTTCCAGTCTCTCCCCAAAATTCCTTCTTATTCTTTCACACTTTCCCCTCCACATGTTCATCTCTTGCACACTAAATCTACAACATAACTGTCTGTTTAAAAGTCTTACAGTCTGTGTCTATAATGGCTGTGGGACGTTTGACATGTGTCAGGCCAAATCCGCCGGAGGCTGGGGTCTGGTTACGCGGTCAGGGTCTATGGGCATCTATGACTAGTTATTTATTAAACATGAGCACCTTACATGCTTTTCTGAAGCACAACAGAAGTGCATGAGAGAAACAGACTGCATCATCATACTGCATGAGGTGAGACAAACAGGTGGAAACTGCATCATCAGAATCACTTCTATAAATACGAACGCACTAGATGTGTGCGAGTGGGTGTGTGTGAGAGAGAGATAGTTTGACATCTGGAAATGAACACCTGGTTTTTACAGTACGCTGTTGTAAGCCAACCACATTTGGCGCTATAAAGTAGAGGCCGCCAATGGCTGTAAGGCCTAATGTATTTCTGCTCTTTCACTTCAGTAACCAATAAACCTGAAGACAAATTTAAAGAGAGTGGGAAAGAAAGAAAGAAAGAAAGAAAGAAAGAAAGAAAGAAAGAAAGAAAGAAAGAAAGAAAGAAAGAAAGAACTCTAACAACACTATAACCAAACAACACTGAACCCAATTGAAAAACCACAAAACCACTGAGACATTTCTCAAAATATCTTCTTTTGTGTTCCACTGTAGAACGATTCATATACAGGTTTAAAATAATTGATGGCAGAATGTTTTATTTTTGGCTAAACTATCCCTTTAATAGAAAATTAATTACACACATAAAGACATGACTACAGACATGTGAGTAAGCAAGCAAGCAAGTTAAGCAACTGAACATGTTGTATGAGTAATTAAATCAATAATTAAACAATAAGGAAGTAATACAATGATGTAAAGCATGTACTGTAAGAAAAGAAAGAGTCTGAAGTAGAAACAGTAGGTAAGGTTGATTTGTGACTCTTTGGGGAAAACGTGACGTGTTTATTTTAGCACTGAATGTGTGAAGTGATGATCGTGACAGATCAGTGTTTGGAAACACAGACACACACTCACAAGCACACACTTACGCAGCGGTGATACACAAAAGTGTTCTTCGAAGCGTCTGTGACAGCGACACGTGTCACACACCGAATCCCTTCCTACTATCAACAGTCTGTCTGCACAGTCTAAACTCTCACTGATCTTTAATAAACTTCACTAAAGATTTACTGCATCTACAAACCAATCACTTACAATTTGTACATACAGAGAGCTTTTATCTGAGAACCGCAGACGTAAACATCCTTTACACTGTGTGAATGATCCATCATCACACAGGTCAGACAGACGGAGAGAGAGAGAGAAGACTGGGGTTTGCATTCTCCACAGTTCATATATTTTGTACTCGGCATGCTTTTTTAAAGTGTATTATACAATGTTATATAGTAGTTGTTTGATGCAGTAGTATCATATGCACAAGAAAATGCAACTTGAGAAAAAATAAATGAATAATAAAATAATAAATAATTTGACTTTTTTTATTTAAAAATCCATTACATTTACACAATTTGGGGTAAAACAGCCTTTGCAATCAAATTGTATAAAATAATCAAGATGCATAAATAAGTGTATATACTGTATATGTAAAAACGTTTATATACTGTATGAATGGCCTGGAACATCAGAATCAAGATCCTTTGCTCGCTTTATCATTGCAGTACTAATACTGATCCCAGATGCACAAATCTTACAGAATAGAAAAAATCTATACTCCCTGAAAACAAACACTGAGATCTCATGCAAATTCAGAAAAGTAGATGTGTTTTGTTTTACAGCCCTGTAAATATTTTCAGTGACTTTTTTGCAGTGCTTCACAGCTTAAAGATGATTCATGAGCAGAGGTCTCTAAACGACACCGAAAAGGGTCTGATCGCTATTACACCAAATGAGGAACAGCCTGAACACAGTAACTCTGTAAAAACTGCAAACTGTTTGCAAACACACTGCAGCTGTTGGTTTATAGTTCAGTTACTGGACCATCAAGACTCACGAGTTAAGACCCCAGAATGAAAATCCCATTTTGGTCTCGAGACTGATTTCAATACATCTGCTGAAATACATTGTGGCTTTGGGAACATGATGGCTGCAACAACTCAACAAGCCTATATGCCTATATAAATGATGTAAAAATATGCCTATATTGTTAGCTCATGTTAACTAACAGTAATGAATAAGACCTTACTGAAAAGTGTTACCATTTTTAGCAAGCACGAAGCGGTAATGATGTAAATAAGGGGTAGCCTATGCAAAAGCACAATGTCAGCGCGCGCGCGCGTTTGTGTGCGCACATACCGGTCCGGCGAGTTCAAATGCAACTGAAGAAAAAAATACCACTGGCAGCGTCCGCCGCGAGCGTCATACGCGCGTGCTCTTCAGTGCGCCACCGGTGGACACGCGCGCACACGGCGCTCCTCCCAGTGTGAAGTTAAAGCCCTGTACGCGCGCAGAGTCGGACAGTTTCACCGAGGACGCTTGAACGGGACCGTGCGCGTTCCAACGGGACTCTTTTTTTAATATCATTACATATAAACTCAGATGTTGTGTATGAAAAACGCACTGTTTATCGTTTGGAGAGCAAGTCGCGCCTGTGGATATAGAAACGAAAAGGAGACGCGACGCGCTCGGGAGTCTTGCGGCGCGTTTCTCTCCAACTCGCGGCCGGTGCGCTTGAGCTGGTGAGTGAAACGCAAAGTTTTAAAAGACAGAGGTGAATCGTTGTGTTTTTTTTTAGTATGATCGTAACTGGATATAAATAATTATGTATCATTATACATTATGTAACATTCCTTGCTCAAAGTTTGGATTAGATGCTGAAGAAACAGTAGAAACACTAGGCTCATCTTTACAGTCTTTATTTATTCATTTAACATATACACAAATGAAGAATATGACTTGTTAAACACAAGCAGGCGATTCTAAGAAAATGTTTGCAGAAACTTTGCTTGCCCATTCAAAGTTTAAGTGTGCATTGGTTAAACAGCCCGAGAGGGAAGAAAGATTGTGTGTAACGAGTGTTTAAGGTTGTGCAATAACTAAATAGCTCAAACCTGCGTGCTTGTTTTCAGGGTTCTGATGCTTTTGTAAAGAACGCGCGAATACAAACATTTGCGAGTTCTGACAACATCAAGCCCCAACTGTTTGGTTCTACATTTTTACGACCGTCTACACATGCTTTCAAATGGTATATAATCATTGTGGATTAAATGAAAAGCTTTGGAAGTGAACTGGTGGTGGTGACTTCAATTCTTTGACCACAGCAGGACAGAAACACTGCGTCCGCACGCACGCACGCACGGCGCCGGCTTCTGTTTCTCTCCGTGCGTCTCATTTTGGTGAAGTTTGCTTTATTTTAGCAGCGTGTCCCCACATCAAGCTCTGTCACTCGAAAGGTTCAGCAAACAAATGACTAAAAACAGGTTTCACTTCGTCTGCTCGACAAGAGTTCAAAGGTAGTGCGGTGACAAAGACAAATCTGTTTAGTCACACGGGGCGCAAAGCAGATTCAACGCAATTATTTCTGCGTTGGCAGACTTTATTTCATGTTTCTAAGTCTTATGGCGTTCGGAGTCTATTAGTCAATTATAACAAGTAATAAAGAAGTCTTGCTCATGAAAAACGACACCAATTAAATATGTAATGTATACCACATTACGCACTGCAGTATAATAATATCTTATTAAATGACAGAACAAAAAAAATCCATATTTTGTTTCTGGAAAGAATCTGTATATTTATCACTTCCTCTGCATCACTTCCATGTCATTCAAACGTCTTTTCCGCATTAAAAAACTTTTAAAACTTGTTCAATTAAGTTTGATCAGGTTTAGTGCAACATTATACCATGCACAACAGAAAGCGAGCGTTCTTTAATAAAGTTCACACACAAGAATTCATTTACGCATGCAAGCTGGACTCGTGTCCCTTATTTTCTTTGTTGAGGTTTCCTTGAGATTACTGTCTGCATTAAAAGCACTTTCCACATACATCTGTGCCTGGAGAGCAGAATACATTTATGTGTGCGTTATCTGGTATTTTAATTCCCTGGCACTTATAAATGTCAGAAAGAAGCCCAGAACGGGAGATCGTGTAGACACCGAAAAGTCAGACCGGAAGGTGAGAGAACGTGTCGTGCTGGAGGTTCACACAGGATATTAGATGGAAGGAAACCTGAGGGAAAGCAAATATTCCTCCGTCTGAGACTTCATTAAACACATTCAGCTTCTCTGAATACAGTCAGGCCAATAATTGAGGTAATACTCTTTAAATGTTATTTCCTACCTTAGATACAAAGTCTGGTTAACAATTACAATTCAGTCATCATTTCCTCGCCCGCTAATGTCATTCCAAACCTGTCCGACTTTATAAAGAAACTGGTCTGTTCCTAACACAAAGCTGTGTGTCTTCGGAGTTGTATGGACTGCTGTTGTTACATCTTTATCCTTTTGTGTTCCTCGGAAGTAAGAAGGTCAAACACATTTGGAATGATGAGGTTCTTATGTGAACTGTTCATTTCAAGTCCACATCTCCAAATGTGCCAAATTTAAAGAGAACAGTGAAAACTACAAAAGCATGTTGTTGTAGTCATTTAACCTTAAGTTAACCTTCCATTATCTAATCTCTAACACAATAAGATCTTGTTTTTTCTGAGGGATCGTTGATACACATGATAGTTTGTATCTGCGGAAGGAGTACAGAATAAAGCCGCAGATGGCAGCTCTCCTCTAAATAACAGTGTCAAAATAACATCCCAACGGTATTTCCCTACTGTTCTCTCCAAACAACATCACTCACGGTACAAAACCCAACCCGGCCCTTCTGCTCAACGCACCACTCGAACACACACACAACGCTGCCAAGCCAAACAGCGACGTCTTAAAAGCCGTCCTGAAAACCACCTCCCTGAACTTCAGGATTTCTCTCTGTGACTACATTAAACCTTTCCTGCTTCATGGAAGGAATGTGTATACGGATCTTATTATTAATGCTCATAAAGTTTTGTTAGAAAGAAAAACTCAAAACGAAACTATTGCTAGGTTTGGTTTGCATGCAACACTGAAAGAACTACAAAACAACATGAGATCGCACACAGTCATCCGATTTATAACAAACCCAAATCCAATAATAAAAACTCTTCATTTATTCACCCTCATGTTGAAAAGTCTGTCATCGTTTACTCACCTTCTGTTTAAATGTCTTTGTTCTTATGAACACAGAGAAAGATATTTGGAAGAATGCTTGTAACCAAACAGATTTTGCCCCCCATTGACTCCCATAGTAGGAAAAAATACTTGATCTTTTTTTGTTTGTTCTGTTGAACACAAAAGAAGATATTTTGAAGAATGTCGGACAGCAAACAGTTCTGGGGCACTTTTGACTACCACTTTTTTAAAACCTGTATGCGACTCTTTCTTCTGTGGAACACAAAAGAAGATATTTTGAGAAAAGGTTTTGTGTTCATACAATGGAAGTCAATGGGGTCCAGTGTCGTTCGGTAACCTACGTTCTTCAAAATATTTTCTTTCTTTTCTTTTTGTGAAACTCATACTGGTTTAAAATGACACGAGGGTGAATAAATGATGACAATTTTTATTTTTGGCTGAACTACCTCTGTTTCATATGTAGGGTTGTATTGGCACTTGCCATAATTCATCGAAAGCTCCCCGAGGAACAGCTTTGTTGTGTCCTGCTGGTTTTAGTCCCCTTTTACACCAATTAACCGCCACGTCTCCGTCTTTCCCATACTTCACAACATCAGGATTAAGAGGTTAAAAGTCACGGCGGAGGTGGAGAGAACGGAGAGACAGGGTTAGTCAAACAGCGGGCGGCTTCAGGCAGTCGACAGGGCAGAAAAAAGCAACACTTGTGAAAGAATGCGTGTCTGCGTTTGCCAGGGAGTGACACAAAAGGCCTTCAGAATGGTCAGAAACCGAGGCGTAATTACGTGCCGTGCAACTTGCCATGTTCGATCGGTCTTAAAAAGTCAACGACTGCTATACGACTGCTTCCAGGTGTGCCGCGGCTGCCGCACGCTTTCGTGATCTTATATCAACCCTCAGGCTACAAAGAGACACAAAGCCATGCTGACCAAGCAGTGCGCGACCTGTAGCTCACTCCGGCCGCAGACGTTGCCAAGCCAAATCCTTGATGCACCAATGATGCGTTCTGAAGAACCACATGCCAGCGTGTATAAGTACACACACACGCACAGGATTGCGCGTCTATCTCCCGCTACTACGAATATAACCAAAAATCAGAAAAATGCTGGTTTGTCGACCAAACAATTTCCACACGGGCGACGTCGCGGGGGCACAAGCCGCCGCAAATTGCTGCATTTTAGGCGGGCAGTAAAAAAAGAAAGGACTTGAATGTAAGGTTGTAATTACCTCCCGACTCAACTGTAATTAGGAAATGAGCCTTCAACCAGAGACGCGGAACAGCAGGCCAGCGTCCCACCACGACCCTGAACTCTACACCGGGGTCAGACCCACTGATATCAATGAATCAAGCCAATCACCACATCAACATTCATACAATACGTAAGCGTGCTAGTAGAAAATGACATTTCTGTCATCATTTATTCACCCTCGTGTTGTTTAAAACCTGCATGTGACTCTTTTTTTCTGTGGAACACAAAAGAAGATATTTTGAGAAATGTCTCAGTGGTTCATGGAGGTCAGTTATCAACGTTCTTCTAAATATCTTCTTTTGTGTCCTGCAGAAGAAAGAAAGTCATGCAGGTTTGGAATGACGCGAGAATGATTACATTCATTTTCTTTTATAATTAACTTCCGATTGAACGTTGACAGATTTTGGTGGTCTGGGTTGAGCAGACGGTGTGTTTACTGTAGGTTGGTGTTTGTTTGAGGGGGTCTGGGGGTCAGTGGAATGTGTTGATAAACTGCACAGCACGCACAAACACACATGCTTTACCGCAAGTTAATGTACAGTACACGAGCATGTGCCCGGCGGACGCGAGCGTCTTCTGAAGCTATTTCAGTACAGGTCAATGACGCTCGTATCTGCTTTCGGCCGGCACTGGGTGAAACCATTTCTCGGTGTGAGCGTGCGTCAGAAAAAGAAATAAACTTCTACAGTATTCATAAAAATATCCAAAGACATGTTATGTCTGGACATGATACCATGGTAAACGTGCTGCTCTTTAAGGGTTCTCTCATTTAAACATCAAGGATTGTGACTATTTTCAAGCACCATTGTAAAAAAAGTTATGGCTCAAAAGTCATAATTCAGATGATTTTTCATTTTTCATTTAAGTTTCATTCCAGACAGAAATCAAACAAGTTTTGACATACATTAACACCACATATTTATAAAATAATCAGCAGAGCTCGAATAATTTGGTCTTAGAAAGTTTTGATAAAAAAACACGTTTTTCTTTTCGGTCTCTCTCTGCTGGAGACATTCGTGAGATCGCATTTAACGTCTCAAAAAGTTGTTATCGCCGTCTGTTACCATCAATGCATTGCCACACTTTTCTTTCTGTGTGTGTAAAGCGTACCCGAAGCCGCTGACATCTTTCATTTGGACATCTTGTTTCATTCATTTCTCAGTGTAAATATCATCGGATCATGTTTCTGACAGACAGCAAAGATACTGTGTAGACACACGAGACGTGCACCTGACGCGTGCAGGACGCAATCTCAGACTCAGTCAGACATACTTACACATATCACATTTATTACTCCGGGCCTCGCGCGCGAGTGTTTTTAAAATCTTCAAGGAGCAACTTTACAATCCCGTCTGACAGAAGATCAAAAAACGCTGCTGTGTTGCTTCTGCTGAGCTGTAAACTTGAGAACGAGAGCGAATGAAGTGGTTTGCTTATAATGCATCGTTCCAGAACGACACGAGAATAACAAAATCAGACACGTGACATGTAAACGACGCTTGAGAAATGAATAACAGATCAATTAACCAAAATACACCGCGGTACTCTGATATACCATGGTACTGAAAGATTACCACAATCCCATACCTCAGTATTTCTAGGTAAATTGACAAGAAACGGACGTGTCATATTTCACCTTCAAATCACAAGAAAAAGCATGACACGTTTTTGTTTATTCACCCTTACCACAGTATTACCGCTATACTTACAAGGAAGTGTACAGAGAAAGATGATTTATGATGTGGTAACCAGGAAAGAGGTGGTGAGATATCTGATCAAACTCAATGCACATCACACGCACAACCTGTTTAACATCTCAGTTTTCTCATAATCTGACACGGTCACACGTGTGGATTGGATTGAGTATTCACTGATAGTCCTGTCAACACGTGACCATAATCTCTGTGTGTCTCCCGGAAAAGCACGGCAAGGCGAAAGAAATAACCAACGAGCGATAGGAAGACCCGCCTACCATCAAGATTGGCTGCACTGCGTCAAGATTGGCTGCGCTGTGGGCCTTCAGCTCGCTACACTTGCGATAACGAGAGAAGTCAGTAGTTTGTTTGTTCACGGCATTACAGTGATGGATGTTATATAAACGGTTGATATATCGCTGGATTTGGAGATCGTTTGATAGATGGCGCGGTCCCAGTGCTAAAAGATGCCGAACATGAACCAAACGCGGTAAGTCAAACTAAGTCATAGGTCTGTGTTTTGTTGGCAATCGGCGCATAACGTTACGTGCATAATGTAAAAAACGCGAAGGGATTAATGCGATGATGTGTTTCGTGCTCGTGCACTAGTTCCGTCTCTCCTGCCCGCCTCCAGCTGCTCGTGTTTTTCCCGGAAATAATCGTACAGCTGTATCTCTCTTTTATAAATGTGATCAAACTAAACACTCTTCGAAGATACGAAGTATGCAATACTACTGTATAAGTACACAAGATTAATATGAGATTGGCAGAAACTGCATGTGTAACCCCATCTTTAAAATATTAGCCACAGAACATGCTGCACAGTGTGTGCTGGGAACTTTCAAAGCCCTTGTTTAATGTAAAATTGATCCTGTCAACAAAAAATATTTGTAAGCAACATATTTAGACTAATCTTATTCTTTATTCACAAA
The DNA here is from genome assembly GCF_024868665.1 of Triplophysa rosa. Classification (NCBI taxonomy): domain Eukaryota; kingdom Metazoa; phylum Chordata; class Actinopteri; order Cypriniformes; family Nemacheilidae; genus Triplophysa; species Triplophysa rosa. The sequence goes on along the minus strand of NC_079900.1, from coordinate 3,265,340 downwards.
ACAATATGTGGAGTCATTTTACTATAAAATCAAGTTCAAGTTGTTCAAGTTACATTATCTCCTTTGTTGGGACAAGATTTTAAAATGTTTGAAATGACAAATTTTTTAAACGAAACTCAAGAAACGGATCTACACACGCACACGCACACGCACACGCACACGCACGCACGCACGCACGCACGCACACCCACAGAGTAACAAAACTGCTACTGAACGGGACGGAAACAAACACACACACACTTTAACATGTGCGAATCGATACTGCAGGACAGGGAACAGTGAGAGAAGCTGTCGGCCAGCATTCCACAGTCAGGCCGCGTGTGTGTGTGTGTGTGTGTGTGTGTGTGTGTGTGTGTGTGTGTGTGTGTGTGTGTGTGTGTGTGCGTGCGTGCGTGCGTGCGTGCGTGCGTGTGTGTGCGCGTAAGATAAACATTCCTGACACACTCCGACGCTCCACTCAACACCTCCGGAATCTGTACTGTTAAACGACAGCTCTCTCTCTCTCTCTCTCTCTCTCTGCTCTACTGTACATTGTATACAAAAGCAGTGATGTCATTCTTGGTTCCCCAAAAAACTCATAAAAGAACCATTTCTTTCTTACCTTTAAATACTCTGAAGAAGCCTTTTCAGAACCCTCTTCACAGAACAGGAAGGTTTGTTGACGTTAAAGGTTCTTTATGAAACCACACAATCCAACAAAGAACCTTTTAGGGAACCTTTAATGTTAAGTGTGTGTCACTTAAAATGCTCCTCAGATGTAATACTCTGATGAACAAACTAACCCCAACCTCAAGTAGACATACATTTACATGTATTACATTTAAGTGACTCACAGAGCACTTTTCCACCATCTCGCCGCATCGTTCTCGTTGCTTAATCGTTCCACTCTGTGCCGATCCATGCCAGCCGGTGCACCGTAAATGGTGACATTTTCCACCGCAGGGCTGATAACGGAAATCCTTCGAATGTAAACACAAACGCGTCACGCGATGCCTTGTTTACACATGAGGCTGTGCTATGAGCGTCTCTGCACGCATTCTGTAAGCACGATTCAGTACGGTAAGACAACCGTGCAAAAAACAGTTTGTAATGGTGCCGTGTCGAACCAGGCTCATAACTGTAACCGTTTCAGACCGTGCTTGGATCGGTTCGGCGCGATGGTCTTAACGTGTCTTAAGCTGCACATCATATCAGTATTTGTAGTTCTTTGTGTTACAGGAACATTACAGCCCTTCATGAAACATACAGCTCCCTGACAATGACCCTCTTCCCTTCTGTTCTTACAGATAGAAAGAGAGCGAGAGAAGACCAGAAGGAACGTATCCCATCATACAGCCTGGTGAGTCCACACACCCACTAAAACCATTGAAAAGCACATTTTTGGTGATCGTCAGTGTTTTACTAGACATTCAGAGCTAAAGAGACACTTACAGGATCTGGCACGCCGACCTTCCAAAACCACACGGTTGGCTCAAGTCGTCGCATGAACCGCGAAACACCCCGTCCTTAAGAAGATGAAAAACTTACTAGTAAATATGTTTGTATGCTGCTCCGTCACGTAGAAACAAGAGGTAAAGTTTGAACCCATGTGCGATCGAATGGACTTCCAACTCTAATTTAACCTGAGGACCTGAATCCATTAAAGGTCGAATGTGTTGTTTTTGGGAGGAACTATTGACAGAAATGCAAAATAATATTCATAACTATGTCTTCAGAGGTGTATAAAGACCTTACATAATGAAGCGTTATGTTTTTACAACCTTAGAATCAGAGCCATTGAGAGAGAGAGAGTTGCGTCAACTCCGTTGACTCCATTGGAACAGTTTTTTCATAGCATCGGCGGTTCATGGAGGCTCTCAATAGTTCCCGGAAGTTACTAGTAGTACCGCATGGAGCTGCAGCAAAACAGACCGATTGTGACAAACTTTTAACCCGTTTAAAGACGTAAGTCATTTAATGAATAAAAAACAAAAGAAATAAAGCACTTCCGCTTCCGAAGGCTCCATGAATCCTGTGACGCGCTAAAATGTTGAACTTCTGTTGTCGCAACTCTCTCAACGGCTCTGCTTAGAATGAGCTATTTCTTTCTACATACACCGCGGGTCCCCTTATATCTAATTCTTCATGTTGTTTCTACTGTAGCCCCAAACGGACAAACTGCTCTACAGAGCGTTTCGTAAATACGTTATCTCCTTCAGCAAAGAAGCAAAAACGTGACGACATCTTAGTTCTGTGTCAGCCACCGTAGTGCTTCGAAAGTGAGGAGTTGAGTGAGCCGTTGGTTGCAATTCGCAACCTCACCACTAGATGCAGTGGTGTAAATAATACGCAAATAAGTAAATAATAAAATTCTCCGCTGAAGAAAGAATGTCATACACAATAGTGATGGCATGAAGGCGAGTAAATGATGAGAGATTTTCAGCTTTCATGATGCAACCAAAGACATTTCAATCCGGCTCAAGTGGCTGTAAATTCTTTCCTTGCTGGAAGAAGTCCTTATGTCAACACTACATCTTTCCGCCCCGATGCTCAGGTTGCCTCTTAGCATAAGAGCTGGAACAATATTACTCATTACACCAGCGCACTGACATCCTGCTTATATTTGTTTTACGCTATGCCCGAGCGTCGATCTGCATATCCAGTTCATCCTGAGCCTCGCTGGTCCCTGTGCACACACAAGCAAACGCACGCATCCGCATCCGCTGCATTACTTATCACCATCCAACCTGACTTACAGCACAAGGCTAAGATTTACCTAGCCTACGAACACCCGCTTACACAAACACAGCGCACACACACGCCCTGCATATAGATTCGCATGTTTACGTTCAAATAATTGATTATGGACGTGCCGTTTTGGGCGCAGTGTGCTTCACGGGTTAGCATGTGGTTCTCATCCATTATCCCTCACACGTACGAAAACCGACCCTCGAACCTCCACAAGGACCCATCTCGGCATGCTGACGGATGAGTGAGCTTGAATAGACTCTTGGGATTGGTCCAATTGAATTGGTTTAAAGCAGGGAGGGGTGTTAGCATAGGTAGCACACAGGAGGTTCGGTGCGTATTGGAAATGGAGAGGCTCGAGTTAAAGTCGTGTAACACCTAGCAGGACCCCGGGTCCGTGATGTCTGTCTACTATGTAAAGCAATGGATAGAATACTGTGGTGTTGGCTGATGTTGAAGGGTAGACATGAGCGACATAATTCGAAAGATCTGTTTTCATGTCATGTGTTTGAGAGTTATGGCCCCAGGGCTACCCGACTCGAAAAATCACCAACGGCAAACAAGCCGGTTACACAAGTAGGTCCTCCGTTGCCAAATTTCACGATCGGTTAGAACGAGGAAGCTTTCCAAAATCTGTCACCGACAACATACAAACACATTCCTAGACAACTACACATGCGATGCGCTCTACACTTACAAAACAGCAGTTGAAATTTCTGACATGTGTAACATTCATAAAGGTGCAGCGAGTTTGTTTTCTAAAAAAACTAAAACGATACGAATATTTGTAGAGTGATGTACTCTCACATGAGTTTAAGAGTCCAGTTGTGATTGATATTCATTTATATAAATAATCTGTTAATCTCGATTGACAAAGCGAAAGGTATTTTTTACATCAGTAACCAAACATGCTGGCAAGTCCATGCAGATCAGAGGCAGCAAAAATAAACCAAAATGACGTTTTTCCACTGCAAAACAAGTCTCACTTAGTACTTTTGTCTTGTTTTTTTTTCAGTTTAAATATCTTAACATTCTTAAATCAAGTCACATTTACTTGAGAAGAAAAATGACGATTTTAAGTCTTGATTTGTGAAAAAGGGTCACATTTAAGTGAGTTTTTTTTTAAGCAAGAACGAATATCAGCCAATGGTGTCAAAGAATGTACTTGAATTACTTTTTTTTTATTTTGCTTATTTCCCCATTGGCAGATATTTTGTCTTAGGTTCAAATCACATTATTATTATTATTTTTAAACAAGACTCTCAAATGAATGTAGATTTCGGGATTTTGTAATATTTGTACTGCCAGACAAAAACACCATTTGTTGACAACACCATTTTAACCTAAGCAACAACACAACACAACAAGCCTTTCGGCCACACAAAAAAAAGCGTTTTGAGGTCCTGAAAATGCAAACTTTTGAAGTGTTTTGTGGATTGAAGTGAACTGGGATCATTTCGACGATACTGTCATTTTTAGCACACGGCTGTCTTATAAAAGTACCCAAAGTTAGCATGACATCACAGCAGCGTTTAGACCGAAGAGGTGGGGTGGCAGGTTATCTTAAGACAGCTAGTGTATTTGTATGTTTTTCTCATTTGCTCTTCTTATCAGACGGCTCTTTGTTTACGCTGGTGATAGTCTCGTGCTCTCTCGCATTCCTCTCATTCCCACCTGTTGCCCGACAGCACGCACGTCTATATGTAAACATGCATGCATGTCAAGCAGTGTCAAGAATGTCAAGCCTTTTCCTGCGGGCAACACAACTAAACTTAGAAAAACACAATGCCCATCACCAAACAACTGGATATGGTGTAACTCTAGACGAAGGGTTACGGTTACGTTTGGATCGCTCTAGGATATATGTAAAAGCTAGTACGAATCACCTGATATTTGCTTAAACTATTTCGCTTAACACACAATAGATAAAATGAGCGCACTCCTAACTCTCTTGTTTGAATGACAGAACAGGTCGAGTCACTTTAAACAAATGTTTGAGGTTACTAGTCACCGAAAAAGAATTTTAACAATGACTCGTAAAGTTACATATCGTAAGACATTCTCGCTCTATTGCACCATTGCGTTATTCTCGCTGGTGTTTAAGCCATCACTACCATAGTAGGAAAAATTGCTTTATAAATGTATTTGTTCTGTTGAACACAAAATGAGACATTTTGAAGAATGTGGGAAAGGAAACAGTTCGGGGGCACTTTTGACCACCATTGTCATTTTTCCTACTTTGGTAGTCCATGGTGGCCAAGAACTGTTCGGGTACAAGCATTCTACCAAATATCTTTCTCTGTGTTCATCGGAACAAAGACATGTATACAGATTTGGAACAACTCCAGGGTGAGTAAATGATGACATCATTTTTATTTTTGGCTAAGCTGTCCCTGGATGTTTGTCCAGCCGGGAGTACGACCCAACGCCGGCCTCACACACACACATTAACGCTTATTTCAGAGCTCAACACCGCTTAACACCACGGCGCCTTTCTGCCTCTTAACAGCCGTTCATACTGACAGCGGTTAAATCACTGGAGGACGCCAAGCCGCTGCTGCACCGCTGTTCCTACTCGACTGCAATAGTCAAATGCATCACGTGAGCTTTACGGCCTTGTTGCGTCATTTGCATAAAGCATAATTCAACTCATAGGGTCAAATTTTGTAGAAACTGAATGATGATTTGCTTCTTTTAGATGTTAAACGCATGGAAGGTTGGCTGTTGCAACACAAAAAAACCTGAATTGTTTAGATAGGACAGACTCGGTCTCCATTTACTTTCATGACGTGTTTCACCGAAACACAACAATAAACAATTTGTATTTATATATTTTTGATTTTAAAGCAAAAACAATGCCAGACAGCAAAGATAATTGATGCAATGTTGATAACGTTAATTCAACATTAAATCCATTATCTTTGCCTTCTCTGTGCGCACAGGTCACCACTGTTCTTGTAACCCGAGTAAACCCGAGTGACTTCTGACCTCCGTTAACCCGTGCACCCCACCCGACGGATCTCAAATCAGATTGTAAGGTTATCATCTCATTCCTAACCAGACTGCGATTAATAGCAATGTGCGGACACTCCAAAGTTGATATTATCTAACAATCTATGTCAAGAGTAATATGACCAATGCTTGGCTTGTTGGTTTCAAAACAGCTTATCTAAATCAACAATCTCTCCATAAGGTGACTGAGAGGAACATGTGGCGGTATTTTCTAGTTTCTGGTTCATTAATTGAAACGTCAGGATCAAAATTTGCTCAAACAATCATGCAACTGACAAAACACGTTCCTTCTGGACGTGCACATATTTGCAAACCTTTTCCCCGAGGCCGCATGTCGCCCCGTCTGCGCAGGCACACGTCCGCAGCGTTGGGTTTCAATGCTCCCCGGGGCAACAACATGCAGAAAGCACCTGCCCGCTCTGGGGTTTGTAATGCAACCTGCATCAAAACTCAACCCCGCCATCTCTGTGATGTTAGAGGCGTCGCAACCAAAGGAGCAGAGCGCAGCCGAAACACGACAGAGCAGACACGCCTCCTGTAGCCCGCAGTCGACAACCGAACGAACAGCGGACACTGTTGATTCTTTGTTACTTCAATGAGCGTGTCAGGCTGAGGTTGTGGGCAAAGATGCTTATCTGCACCACCGTGAAAGATCTAGGAGATCATATTCAACGCTTTTACTATAACGCAGGTTGTGTACTAATTCCACAAAACAACACTTGAATGTGTCCTGAAGTCTACATGTTAGATCAGATTGCAAGTGTTTAGGAGACAATCGTTAATTTTATTCCGGCAAGACTTACAACGTTTTATGGACACTGCAGATAGTTTGGCTCTTTCATCCAAGTGATGACTGTAAATCCCGTACTGAAAAACGCTTTTATCAGATTATAATCTGGCACACGTCATGAAAACATGGAAAGTGAGAGAGATATTACCAGATGAATCGCACATTTATATAGAAGTCTTCACTGCGCTGCAAAAAGTGAATGCTTCCGATCCAACTGTCTAAATATAATAATATTTTTAAATAAACTTTTACTTGCGAAATAAACATTTAATTGCAAAATATACATAAAATCGCTGTTTTCTAAAACAAAAATGATACAAATAAAGTGAGTTTATGCTTTAAACAAGAAAGAAATATTTACCAATAGGAAAAGAAAATAATCTTGTTCACTTGTTTTCTTACCGCATAGGAAGAAATATTTAACTCAATATTTTGTTGATAATGACTTGTTTTAAGTAATTTTGCTCCCTAAGCAAACGTATATTAATTGATTATTGATTTTTTTTAAATATTTGTATAGAAACCATGACACAAATACAAAAACCTAAAAAAAAATTTTTTGTAGTGTGACACAGGAAAAAAAATAAAAACAGCTTTTGCATCACACTTGATGTAAAGTTGTGCTTCCGCTTTGCTGCGTCTCTTTTCTTGTGGTCGCATTAGCAGTATTTATGACGTATAGAAAACATCTGACCTACTGAACTATAGCACTTTTTTCCTACTGAACTGAAAAAAACAATACTGCAATACTATATTAAACCGTAACCTCTACAATGCTTTTCATCAAAGAGTAAACAAATATGCCACATCAGGTTAAGCAGGTATCGGCACGTTACCTAACAATGAAAATACTTCCATACAATGCATGCATGATTAAAGCCCTCAATTGAATGCACGAGATGACATGTTTAGGTTAAGACCGCTGACGTGATTGATGTTACTCAGCGTTTGTATCATTGACATTCATCTCTTCTTTCTCTGTGGTTTTTCTTACTCCCGCTGCCACGCATTAGTGCTTTATGGCTGTGCGCTGTCAGGTTGAGGGATGGCGCTGGTGCATTGTGGGTAACAGGGTCCAGCTGTGGCCAGGTGAGGCCGGAGGCCTCTTGTTTTATCTCATAGACATTAAGGGTTACAGAATCAACCCCAAAATCATAGCTTTTCTCAGAGCTTTTCCTTTAACTACCAACACGTTCACAGATCTTTCACCTGTAAACTATACAGAGATCTATCGCTGATATGCAGTGTGACCTGTGGAGGTGTCAGCTGCCAATAGAGTTGGATATTTAATTTGTATACTGTAAAAACATATGTGATCAAGTCATGGCAATGTACTTTTATGATGTAACACATCAAAATAAGTTACTAAATTTCAACTTGTTTTTATTGGTTACATCATTTTATAACTAGGCAAAATTTAAACACAGTAAATTGAAATTATACTTTGAAACGTAAAATAATTGTCAATATGTACAGTATATAAATTGTTTTCTATAAATATATACGTTTTCTGTAATATATAAAAAACATTATAAAAAATATTCTATGCTATGGTAATCCTGTTATTTAGCAAAGCGTGTAGATTTATCCATAAACTATTTTCCATAACACTGGTCCAAAATAACTTTTTTTTTTACGTTATTCTTAAATATGTTCGTTTAACATTTCGACTTATTTCTAAATGTTCTGTTGTTGTTTTTAGTTTTAACGTTTCTGTAATGTTAGAAAACTTCTGGACCACTGTATTAAAATAATCTACACAATAAAAGTATGATGAAACTAAAAAAAGCACTCACTAAAAGTAGTCTATTTAAAGGTCCAGTGTGTAATTTTTTGGAGGATCTATTGACAGAAATGCAATATAGTATACATAACTATGTCGTCAGAGTTGAATAAAGACCTTACACAATGAAGCGTTATGTTTTTATTATCTTAGAATGAGCTATTTCTATCTACACACACCGCAGGTCCCCTTACATGGAATTCACCATGTTGTTTCTACGGTAGCCCAAAATGGACAAACTACTCTACAGAGCGCGTTTCATAAATACTTTATTTCATTTGGGAAAAAAGCGAAAATGTGACGACATCTTTGTCTTGTGTCAGCCGCCGTAGTGCTTCAAAAGGGAGGGGTAAACGGAGGAGTGAGCCATTGGTTGCACTTCACAACCTCACATCTAGATGCCGCTAAAATTACACAATGGTCTTTTAAGGTACGTGCTACATCTAAAGATCCATAACATAACATAAGAGTGAGTTAATAACCACATTTTTTTTCTATTTCCTCCAAACCTTATGAGGATTTCTTGCTCAAACTCTTTCTCATCCTAGCAACTCCACCTCTTTTCCCCAGCCGCTCTGATGCGGATCTAGCGCCTCGCTAAAGCCTCTTTAATAGTGTTGTCCCACTTCAGTCTCTCACTCCTGGCATCAGTCACCTCACGGGCCCCTCACTTCATTCCTTTGCACTTATCTTCTTTAAGATTTAAGAAAGCAGTGAGAGACAACGTTAAAGAGAGGTATTCATTTTACAGCTACCTGACTGCTCTTTATTTGTCTGGTGAAAGCCGTGAGCAATAACGTCCTTACGAACAGCTATTTAAATTCCACAGCGTTTCAATGCCAACTTTTCTTTGAATGAAATGCTCCCACCAAGAATATGCAAAGCGCCAGCTGTACGAACTACACAAAAAGGGGAACTAAACCACTACCGCTACTGTCAGACCTTGAGGAATACCGTATTATTAGGATAGAAAGCTCTTGAAATTCACCAGCCACGCATCCTAAGAATGTTTAAACAAAGCGTTCAAGGGGTGCAGGAAGACGTTTCAAAGCCGAGGCCGACAGTTTACCGCAGTGACATCTCCATCACATAAACCTGACAGGTCGGTCTCGAGGCTCTTGAATGGACAGAGCGCAGCGGGGAGTCACTCAGCGCAGATTTGAAGGCTTAAGGGTAAATCCCTGAGATGTGTTTTTTTTTCGTCTGCTGCGTGATAAGAGCGGCTGGTGGAGGGAGGCTGGAGGACGGAGGATCTATGAGTTCGGGGATGGGGGTTTATCTGAGATCAAACTGCACTGTAGGAGAACTCCCACAGCGTGGATAGCAGCCTGAGATTCTTCTTGTGATAGTTCACGATGTTGCAATGTGAAATAAACATGCCATTACATAAAAAATTCAAAATAAACTTTGAAAAAAAGGAAAAATATTCTATAAATATATCTATATAAATATAATATAGTGTTTTATTAACAGCTTATATAATAACGATATCATTAATTAAAGCACCATTAATTATATATAATTTTTATAAATGTTTTTATATATATATATATAATTATTACTAAAAAATTACTAAAAAACTAAATTATATTACATTTATAAATACATTTATTATATTTATAGAATGATAAGTTAACAAAAAATATATATAATCAAATTAATATTTTATTAAAAATGGTATAAAGAAAAGAGATATAGAGAAACACTTAAAAATGGTATAAAGAAAAGAGATATAGAGAAACACTTTAAACGGCGAGCGTGTCGTCGGTCCACCTCACACAGATTCAACCGAAGCTATTCTCACGGTACTCTGAGAGCAAAACAGCATGGGACAGCGCTGACCTACGACCCCCTCTGCCCATAAACCACTGCGCTCCACCTGTTATCAGGTTATCTGAAAGGTCTTTTTCCCATTACTGCTTCTAGTAAAAAACTAATCAGCTCTTGACAGACTGTAAAGTGTCACACATCACTGAACGGAGACCGGTGTGATTTTATCACAATGCCCGGGGTAGTTGTTCTTGGTAAAGGAAACGCACGTTTGTTACATCTTGGCAGGGAAGAGCTGGCTGATGTTTTCTACTGATGCTGTACTCTCACTTTGGTCGTAAGATCTTGTTGATCAGCGCCATTCCTACAAGACTGCGTCAGGCACAGATCACAATACTCCAACTTATTACAGAACAAGAGGTATAGTGTGTCTTATGAGAGAGACGAAATCACATACGAAAAGTGAAAAAATATTGCAACGCTATCTTGTGCGCACGTTCGAACGTTGTGTGTCGCTGAGAAAGTTGCGTTAAATAGAAAAAGGAAAAGAAACGAGCAAAACTACGCATGTGTCTGGCAGCCGGCCTGGCCTTTTTTCTCGATTTATTTGCACAGAGCTGCAATGAAACTCATTTTCAGAAATTGCATCCAAGCCGACAGTGGAACAGAGCAACAGGAATGTCTATACCTGCTCTACGGCTTTTAGAACTCCTTAGAGCAAAACAAAACACAGACCAATCATCTCTCCCGGGACGACTGTCCTCGGGTGACCTCACGTCAGTCAGTGATGACCTAAACATTACCTAATCATTCTGATTGAACAGTTTACACGCCATTAGTTCTTAAGATCACCATTTGCTTAATCGACAATCAAAACAATCTATTGAGATTTCTGTTTCCTAAATATCGCGAGACATTTTTGTGAGATCACCAGTAGGGCAGTGAGACTGATGCTTTAATAATACAGCCGGAGGCACATAATGAGCTACAATCTCTCTTTACTGACTAATAAAACTGAGTGAGAGAATTTCACCTCAACATGAACTTCTAATACAACCCCCCTCCACACCACACACAGGGAAAGAAATAGAAAATGGGGAAGAGAGAGAGAGAATCATCTCCACCCCTCCATTTCAAGGCCAGATACTGGAGTGACTAATCTCACAGGAGATGATAAAGAGTTTCCCGAGCTCTCGCCAGCCTCCCAGTTTCATATCTTTTATCTTGTCCTCGCTCTACTCCCTGACTCTCACGTTGCTCCCTAAAGGTGTCTGAGATCATCCGACGAGCTTTGCGTCTGTTATTCACGATCTGGGACCAAATTTAAAAAGGAACATGGTGAACCTTTTTAATGAGAAAATGTTTCAGAAAGAACAAGATAAAATCATTCTCAAATGCTCTTAAAACCAGGATAAGAAGGTCGAGTGACGTTCTGCTGTAAACAATGACTGTAAAGATAACACAATGCATTGTGGTTCTACGCTCAACTGCACCAGAAACTTTGCAAAGTTCACGTCTGACGCTTCATATTCTTGTCATCAATGATACAGATTTCGGTTTTGTTCACATCATCAAAACTATGAAACTCACATTGTCATGGAAAATGCTTATAGTATCAGCAACAGGTTGCAAAGGGGGATCAAAGGAAGTCTCTTGACATGTTTCTGCTTCAACAATAGTTTCAGCAGCGGGTTGCAGTAGTAGTGACATAAAGACCTGCTGGAACTTTCTGTTTGAAAGAAGTTTCTGCAAGTCTTTATGTCACTACCGCAACCTGTTGCTGAAACTATTGTTAGAGCAGAACCATGTCAAGAGACCTCTCCTTTGATCCCCCGTTGAAAGCACTCGGTCTAAAGCAACATTTATAATCCCATTTAGCCTGCTACATAAAAAGAAAGACCACAAAGACAAAAAGAAAGCAGACGGACAAACACTGAGGCATGGGATACATAGATTTTATTTGAAGCAAGAAAGTCACTTTAACTTTTAGTCTTGTAAAGGTTTCCAAATTACGTTCAAGCCTAAATTGTTGCATCATTGAGTTCCAAGTTTTATTATAAGAAGGTTGAAGTGTTCAGTAAAGACATGTGTACCTGTTTGTCAAGCTCAAAGAACACCTGACCTTGACTGTGTAAATGTTGACTTATCATTCATTGTTTGTTTGTTTCATTGCAGGCTGTGAGGGTTGTATGTAGGCAGCAACATGAAGCCCTTCCTCATGCTACGGCTGCCCCTTCTCCTTTATCACCTCTTGTTGTTCCCGTCGCTGGGAAATGCCTGTCCGAAAGACTGCTTCTGTGTTGGCCAGGACACCACGTTTTGTGCCGGTCGCAGAGACACAAGGATGCCCACCGACGTTCCCGCAACAATTGGAAGGCTATTTGTCTTTAAAAATGGTATCGAGATCCTGTCTCAGGAGGATTTTGAAGGGTTGAGCAACCTGGAGATGTTGGATATAAGTCAGAACAAGTTGACAGAGCTGCCAGATTATGTGTTCAGACCGCTCTCCTCCCTCCACAACCTTGACCTTTCATCCAATCAGATTGTGCACATATCACGGCACAGCTTCGCCGGACTGGAGCATCTGGAGCGGCTGTATCTCTTCAGCAACCTCATCGAGAGCATCCACTCTGCAGCGTTTAATGGACTAAAGCAACTGCTGGAGCTCAAGCTACAAGGAAACAAATTGATAATGATGCCTGCTCTTAAAATGCCCCACCTGCTTCTGCTGGACCTGGGGTTCAACAGCATCCCCTCGCCGGAGCCAGATGACCTGCAGACACCCAAACTGGAGTCACTGAAATTGGGTGGACTGGGGCTTAGCAGTCTGAACGAGGAGCTGCTGGGAAGCTTCAGCAACCTTCATGAGCTCGACATCTCCGGTAATCATTTAACCGTCTTTCCATCTGTGCTGCGGGAGGCAAAGGGCATGGTTACTCTCAGCCTGGCTGGAAATCCAATGGGCCCTGTAAACTGGGAGGACTTTGAGAAGATGGCAGAGCTTCAGGACCTAGATATTAGCAATCTAAGCCTACAGGGGTTGCCAGAGAGCTTAACACAGTTATTTCCTCACCTGAAGAAACTGACTGTCGCCGAGAACCCTTTCAACTGCCTTTGCAATCTGGCCTGGTTTCCTAGCTGGCTTCGGATTAAACAGATTCAGCTAGGTAGGACAGAAGAGACCCGCTGCCACTTTCCACCTTTAAATGCTGGCAAGGTGCTTGAGAGACTAGGACAAGGAGACTTTGGATGTCCGACGACCGTTAAGACTCGGATTGTAAAAACCACTGCAGCACCCCCTGTTGTGATCACCAGTTCGCAGAGCACGACACATGCGGTGCTCCATCCCAAACCTAGTGATAACTCTTCTACTAAAATCAGCAATGACCCTTCCCCTACCCCAAGTGCTAGTGTTGACCCTGACCTAAGATCAACCTCCTGTCCTTCAAACATCTGCCTAAATGGAGGAACATGTTGGCTGGACCATCAGGGAAACTTTGAGTGCATCTGTCTGCCAGAAACATCAGGGACATACTGTGAAATCGAGGAGGAGATTTTGGCACCTGAGGACATCCCTACAGAATTTGGCATAGTGGATCCTGAAATCGCAGCATCAGGGGTAACCATCTCCTCCATAGTTTTAGACCTTCACCGGTACATTGATATGCGTCCACACATACGCGGAGTACGGTTAACTTACAGGAACCTCTCTGGCCCGGATAAACGTCCCAAGACCCTCAACATTCCCCCTTCTTACCCTGAGTACACACTACGAGGTCTCCAGTCAAACTCCACCTACTCTGTATGTGCCAGTCCACTGAATGAGCCTGAAGACATTGACAGTGTATGCACAGAGGCCCAAACAGTGAGTCAGCAACGACCACCTACTGGAGAACGTTTGGAGAACCCAAAACTCACAACGATGCTCATCCCTGCTGTCGCCATCCTTCTTCTGTTGATTCTAGTGGCCGTCGCAGTTGGTGTAGCTTGCTACATGCACAAAAAAAAATCAAAGGGACACCTGGACTTAGAATGCGATCCCTCACAGCTAGAGCTGGAGGGTGTGGACATAGGGGCTTTACCTCAAAAGCAGGAGATTTTCTCGTGTCCATCAGCGGTGCAAAACGGTAGTTTGGACTACGAGGTGCCACTAATGCAAGATCACTGTACTGCCAACAACAACACGAGCGGTTTGAAACCCTCGTATTTCTGACAACTAAAAAACTGAGTCATTTACATGCTTAAGATGACTGTTGCCTTGCCTTATCTTACAGTATAGATAAATGAGCAACCACCAGGTTCCTCATAAAAAGACGGTGGTACTTAGTCCGTCCCTGGTGCAATCTTATTAGGAAATTTCTGTGCAAAATCAAAATGGCGTCCCCCAAAGTGCCTTGTAATCTGCATTTTCAAACGGTTGCCACTCCTTAAAGACACAAGGCTGACTGAAACACGTTGCTGATATTTCGGTGTGTAGCTAATTTGTGCAGCTCTATAGAACTGTGCTAACTGTGAACTCAAAGTCCTACGTGCGAGTAGGCAACTGAAGACTTGGACTTCTAAAGTCAAAAGAAGGCTGATGCTTGTGATACTTTAACTTTTATGCTTTGTGAAGTTGCAATTTTGTATTCGTTTGGACTATTTTATATTTACTTTTTTTACAGGAAAAAAAACAATGTTTTTGTACAAATATTTGACTGTTACCAGGCTGCTCGTCCCCCATCTAGCACAACAAAACACCAACTGATTCAAAGGCTTTACTTAGACTGACGTTACTAAAATAGTTAAGAAGTCCACGCAGACTTGAAACAAAATCCCCTTTTTAACCCCTATAGCCACCACTGCCTCGAAAATAATGAGACAAAACTTAAGTTAAACAGGCAGACAGCTGATGAATCAAATAGAGACAGAACGCTTGTGGGTAAAATACACAATAGATTAAAAATCTTTCTTGGAACCAAAAAAGGGTCAAGATTGAGATTCTGTATCCGTCTGCAAACTTATTATTTGCACTATTTATATGTGGGAAAAACATTTTATATCATCTGATCATCATTGTCTTTCTGACACAGGACCTGTTTCTCAGGCTTTTAGGTTCAGAATCATTCAAGTTTTGTAAGTACTACAGGACAGAAATGTGTGACTGAGCTATTATGCTCAATCTAAACCAAACCAAACCAAAAAAGCACATACTGTACACTCCAGCTCTTTAAAACCCATCGCTCCCATGCGGCGTTGAGATGTTAAAACTAAGAGATTTAAAAACAACCAAGATCCATGATGTAATTAAACACTTACGTGAGACATACGATGAGGGAGAATCTACAGATACCGTAGGTCCCTATGAGTTCTTAAAGGTTATGTTTACCCGACAATGCCAAAGCGAGAGACAGTGAGAGCTGTGCGGATTTACCTCTGTGAGGAATTGTGTTACTATTTTAGCACTTGTTCTACAACCTGTCACTTGTTGCCACTGTTTCTACAATGTTTTTATAAAGGTGTAAAACCGACATTGTGCTTACAGGTGCGTCTGCTGCCTTCTGCTTAAGGGAAGGATCCAAACTGGAACACAAAACTCTACAGTATGAAGTATTGAAAAGATTTGTGAATATGTTTTGATAAGATCTGCCTCTAATTTTCCCTGTTTCATTTGGGAAGTGCTTTTTATATTTGTCCATGATGATGTGTGTATATATGTTTCTGTTTTCTAAAAGTCGCAAACAATAAAAACGTTCAAATAAAGCTTGTCGTTCGTTTAACTAAACGCCAGTTGTTTCGCTTACTGACGTTAAACGTACACCTCCGTTTGGTGTGTTTGCTTGTAAGATTTAATAGAAGTGTTGTGAGATTTAGCATTTGCATCCACCCAAAGCAAATCTTTATGAGGACTTGGCATACGAGCGCATTAGATTTTCCTTTAGATAAACTGGGGAATTTTTATTAAGAGCAAATTTTTTCCAAATCTAACAGTCGCACGTCACCCACATCAACTTCACCCGACTCGACAAAATGAGCATTGACTTCTTAATACACACATCATTAACTGACCACCCACCTGTTTTACAGGTACACACACACAAACATACATTTGTTTTCTTGAGATCGGCACATCGCTAACGCCACAGCTGTTGTGAATTAAACCACGTTTAACAACACAAGCGCATTTAAAAGCCCACCGCTGGCCAACAGTAACAGCATTTTCATTTGTAATGAGCACAATCTTGTCAAACAATTACAAACAACAACCTCACAACACCCCTGTTGAGTCTCTAACTCTAAACCCAATAAGAAGGTTCAGGCCTCGGCAACAAACACAACTTTAACACGCGGTACAGCAACACGTCATTCCCGGCATGCTTTACACAGGCCGTTCTGTGTGTGTGTGTGTGTGTGTGTGTGTGTGTGTCTGCTTTCCAGCTTCTTAATAAAAGAGCCCCTTCATTCTGTGAATTTGCGAGACCTGGTCCTCTGGCTCGGCTCCAAAGCCAGACTCAAACTGAGCTGCTCAAAGACTCTATTGTAGACTTTTTCAAATTATCTTCCCCAAAAAATTCCACAGAAAATTACTGCTGAGTAAATATTGTTCTGCTGCGTGTTTTTCCTCATCCCTTTTTCCCCTTCTCTGCAGAAGTTTAATTGAACCAATAATACTAAATAATAACTAATTAATCAACTCAGTACTACTGGTGCCAGGACTTACAATAACAGCATGAACAACCGTGTCTGTATATCTCATTACTATCAAAAACGCTTCAGCATTAAAGCTTTCTTACAGGTAAAAACAGGAGAATGGACTTTAGTACGGGCAG
Source organism: Triplophysa rosa (assembly GCF_024868665.1). Lineage (NCBI taxonomy): Eukaryota > Metazoa > Chordata > Actinopteri > Cypriniformes > Nemacheilidae > Triplophysa > Triplophysa rosa. The sequence goes on along the minus strand of NC_079900.1, from coordinate 3,248,449 downwards.
ATATAGACTTAATTTGTCCTGATTGAAAACAAGAAGGAGGGTCTATACAGCCCTATACATGTTTTGTCATGTTTTTTCATCACTAAAACATTCAATCTTTGAAACAATATTTTCTTATTTTTTTGTTATGCCTATGTTAGGTATGTCTATATGTTTACATTAACAATTAATGTGTTTATGAAAGTAAAAAAATAGGACATTTAACAGACTGTAGTTTTATCCCTCACAGCACAGTTTTGTAATATTATGTAATATAATACAGTATATTAGATATAAATATTATACATTACAATTATAAATTACAAATATTGTTATAAATGTGATATATATATATATATTACATATATGATATTATATTATGTGTTTATATATCAAGCGGCAACCTTCCGATCTCGGAAGCCAACACGGAAGTGACTTAAACTGCAATTCATCAACTGGCCGCTAGAGGCTGGCTCCAATAGAGAGCAAAATCTCATTGAGCCCCATGTTAAAATGGGCAAATTTACAGCAGAAAAAAACATGTTTACAGCCTGGTACAAAAAACGATTTTGGTCTATATAGCTAATTTTACCCTTCATGACAACTGTGAGGAGGGTGATTTTTTTATAACTCTCCCGTTTACTTATATTAAGCCTTAAAACTCTTAGGCGCATTTTAGGTGCAAATTAGGTGCGTGGCCACTTGAGTGACAAGTGGTTTCATCAACCAGGTGCCTCAGCTACAACCACGTCCCGCCTCTTTGACCATTTTCGTTTATCCGGGAGTGACGCGCTGCTAATTGCGACGTCCGGCTCCGCCCACTTTAAGCTCTAAACAGCTCCTTAGAAACCTACGGGTGGTGTCACGGACGCTAAATACATATTTTATAAAGTCTATGATATACATATATATATAAACTTCTACATGAGTAGTTGACACAGACTAATATGCAATTTTGTCCTATGGTGTGACGATAAAATTTCAACAAGATCCAACAGCAATGTGAAAGACTGACAGCATGACAAGACACATGAAAACTGATACATACAAAATAATTTACATGTACAAATATAACTGTTTTCTTTTGAGGTCTGAAAAAATACGGAGCAAATTTTCTGTTATTTTCACCTGTTTCCCCAGTTTCATTTTCTGCAAATAAATGCAAATAGAATCAATATTTTTATTTGAAATGTGGGAGAAATATTGAAAAAGTTATGGTCTCTTAATTGCTACCGAGCTACATATTCTGTATGTGCAAATTCACTCTTGCAGCACTTCACGCTGATGTGACAACAACAAACACAAATGTCCCTAAAAACATTTTAACGCTTCCCAGTTTAGCTGAGACTTCAGATTCTCTGACAGGTCCAGGAGCAGTGCTGACGGGCCTCTCGCAGGGTTTGTATCCGGCCCCGGACCCACGAACCACAGGAATGCTGACGCCAGCATCGCAGATAGAAATGATGGAGACTGGGAAGAGTGGAATGATGAAGAAAAATACAGAAAATGAAAAAATAACGACCGAAGAAAGCGGTGAACACAGAGCACGAGGCTCTCGGGTATAACGGGAGCCGAGCGAACCGCAAATGTAATAAGCAGGAGTGAAAGAGAAAGATGGAGAATACTGTCGAATCTTGGCATTTAACGAAAATTATGTGTATTGACATTACTCAAAATATCTTCTTTTGTGTTCTACAGAAGTCATATACAGGTGATGAGGGTGAATAAATGATGACTAGGGACGTAACAATTCACGATACGACTTATTCACAGTTTTTGAACGACTGCCCTTTCATTATTTCTGAAGTGCTGCACATTTCTTTGTCAAATAAAAATATCTTTAATGTCTAATTACAAAACTAAACTGCAATTTTAAAACAAATTCCAAATCAAATAAAAAACGAATAACACAAAGTATTTTTAAAATAAACAAACTAAGACTTTGTCTGTGCTTTTCTCAAGATTTTTTTACATTTAAGAAACATATAAGAAGCATGTCCACGTTTACCAAGTTTGCAGTAAACACAGCGGCCCCTGCTGTTCAAAACATGTATTGCGATTCAAATAACATCTCAACCGGCTTGAATCGTCACATGTTATAATCGATTTTCAACCGGCTCACGAAGAATTGCTACATCCCTAGTGATGACATCATTTTTATTTAGGGCCGAAGTGCGCGAGTCACCTGATCCGTTTCTGGATGTTAAAATCGAGCATAATAAAACGCTCTGGAATGCTACGAATGCATCCCTTACTACTTTAGCAAGGGGTCTGAAAGAATCGATCACCGTCCAACTGTCCCAAAATGTTTCTAGCAGGTGTAACCGGGCATTATCGAAGTCAACAAGCATGCCAAACATCTCTCTGAGAACGAACGTCCACAACACATCTGCTCTCAGTTAGCCGAGATAACACCGATACCGGTCTAAATCCTCCACATGCTGTGTGAACCTGATGTTTTCATGTTGTTCTTCTGCTGTTGTTGCCGTTCCTTGCCAATACACAAAACTGTAAAAACTGGACTGTATAAAGAGAATTCAAAGAAAAAAGCCATTAGAGCTTCGCACGTAATATAACTCACCCCGACTGCCAACACAAGGCGTAGCCCACCTCGGCGGTATTAGCTGTTGAAATCCAAGATATCCAAACCTAAAGACAACGTCAGGCGCAAACGAGACGTCAGCTGGAACGTAAAGCGTTCCAGAGATCTTTAAAACCGGCTTTTGAGTGTTTGACATTCGTTTTTAATTTGGTTACGAAGGATTTGAGGTGTTTGTTTGGGCAACAACACACACGATTGGACGCACCTTTGTAACACAGGCCAGCCGACAGCGTCTGCGTCTTACAAACAAACAGCACACGTCGAGCCCACGTTTATAGGTTGTAATAACCAAGCTAATGCAAAATGAAGCAAGCGTTTTCTCTTGTTTCCAAACCAAAACAAGTAACCGCATTGTAATGTCCTGCAGCCTAATGACACGGACTTACCGTACATCAACAGATTCAGATTCACAGCACGTATGCAAATTCATGGCCTGGTTTGATTTTGAGCGAGGAATGTGTTCTTGGCAGGCGTGAGATATGGAAAGAGGCTTTAACATGCGCTAATAACCCCCCCGCCTGGGGCAGAGACGGACCCCCTCTACAAAACAACCTCACAAACATCAACTCTCCAGCTTGGCTAGAAAATTCTAGGATTCGGTTTGCTACACATTCAACAGACAAAGCAGGAAAAAAAGAATGTGCACTCATGGGTGTGAACTCCATGCCTACCTAGAATTACACCGAGAAGCCTGCGGGGGACACATTTCTGCACCGTGGGTGACTACAAGAACACACACACTTTGGAAGTGCAAACACGGGCCTCAGAGTCATAACCCAGGGGGCCGGACACGGCCGGCAGCGCTCGATGTTCCTGATAAAAGCCGAGCAGATGAAGTTTTCTGTTCACTGTACCTCATTGAAAAATCCCGGCATGCAGCGTTTGACCAGGAACAGAAGTGATTTTTCTGGACCACACAAGATTAAAAAAACCCAACAACAACACTATCAATTCGTCTCAGGGAAGACAGGGCACCACCATACAGGGAAATATAATGGCCTTCTTTTGACCATTTCTGTCTGAATTTACCGTTTGCGACACCCCAGGGGAGCATGGGAAATTCTTCAACACTGCGGTTCTTTCGTGCTCGCTGACTCTTGGTGGTCAAATGAACCTCTTATCTTAAAAGCTGAAGATGTTTCTTTTCTGCCCTACTTCTCTAGCTGCATTAGTCTACACATTTACATTTAAAGGGACACATTTTGCTGAACACAAAGAAAGATATTTTGAAGAATGTCAGTAACCAAACAGATTTCATCCCCCATTGACTCCCATAGTATTTTTTTCCCTACTACGGCCGTAAATGGGGGATGAGATCTGTTTGGTTACTGACATTCTCCCGAATATCTTCCTTCGTGTTGAGCAAAACAAAGAAATGTATAAAGGTTTAGAACAACTTGAGGGTGAGTAAATGATGACAGAATTTTCATTTTTGGGTGAACTATCCCTTTAAGCATTTAGTGGAAACTTTAATATAAAGCGACTAACACAAATGAGGCAGACAACAAATCAATCCAAAATATGAAAACCCAGAGGAAAACGTTATTTCTTGGAAGTTATAGCTCATGAGATTTGATGGAGTTCTCAGTTGTGTTTTATTAAAGCATCAAATTAGTTTAAAACTGTCCTAAAATTACTTAAATGAATGTAGATAGTAAAATAATCATAATTATAAGGTTCTATTTTTGTCGAAAGAGTTATTTACATATTCTTATTTACATTACACTCTTCAAAAAGGTGCTTCAAAAGGTTCTTCGATGCCATAGAAGAACCTTTTGGTTCCATAGAGAACCATCTGAAGAACCTTTCTGTTTCAAAACAGGTTTTTTGTGGCGAAAAAGGGTTATTCAGGTTAAAAAAAGTAAAAAAAGAGATGGTTCTTCAAAGAACCTTTGGCTGAATGGTTCTTTGTGGAACCAAAAGAGGTTCTTCTATGGCATCGCTGTGAAGAACCTTTTAAGCAGCTTTATTTTTAAACGTGTAACTGGTGTATTCATCTTAAAGTCCCCGTGAACCGGAAGTTGCGATCGTTTTTACTTCCGTATTTTGACGCATTTCCGAGTGAAATGGAATTTCTAATGAGAAAAATAGTGGGCGTGGCTTTCATCTTTCTCTGATTGATTCTCTTTCTTTTGACTGGATGAAGATAAACAGCCGTTGCATTTTGAAATGGAACTGGCAGAAGACTGACAGTTGAAGGGGAGGAGTTAACGGATGCTCCGCCCAAGCCGTCTAACATACGTCATTTAAGATGGATAGTCAGGAAGTCAGTACAGGAAGGAAGTGCATTTTCAGATTTAAACTAAAGATTATAAGGGGAACACAAATTTTAAAAAGAGAATGACCCACTTTGATAAACTACTTACAATAAACGCTGCAATATTTCATGAAAAAATAGGCATTGTCATTTTTTATTTCACTGGGACTTTAAGGTTTGGTTACATGTTGGGACTGTTTGTTTAGAAAACAAAAAGGTTTTATCTACAAAGTCAAATGGAATGCAAAAACATTGATGCTCAATATCTCAAAACTGTTCAGAATAGACAAAACCTTATAATTCATGCGACACTTTGCTTTCAAAGATCACATGAATAAAGTTGTGTTGCTTCTATATGACAAGAGGAAAATCTGTCACTCCTAGAAAATACATCCTCCTCTATTTGCATGTCATGTGTCATGTATCCTGTAAAAGCCAAATACATTTGCAATTCTAAAAATGTAAAGCCAACAACACAACAGATGACAAGTATTTTCACAATATACACAAGCCAAAATGTTTGCAAACACTTTTCTGAATGAGTGGTCTATCTAACAGCCCAAACACGACACACATTCCTCTCCTGCTCTTCCCTGTTATTACTCAACACTCGCCTTTGTATACAGCTCGCATGGTTTTCAATCTGTCATTTCATCACACGTGGGGTCCGTGAAGTCAAAGGGATGTTTGTGTTCTCTAACGCGGGGCAGTGTCTGAAACAGGTCTGTGCAGAAACACAGGAGATGTGGACTACTGACTACTCACACTAGCATTACAAATAGAGTTATTCGTTTGTAACTTATGCAAGAGGTTAGCCTTCAAATCAGATCACATTTAACAATACTTTGTCAACGTCGGTAGCGCAAACATACCAAAAAACTCTGTGTTCTTTATAAAGCGCGCGAAAAGTCTGTTTAGCAGAAATCTTCTATTCACAAAAGAATTTAACATCACCATTCTGATTAGACAGACAGATACAGGAGAGAGGAGAGATGATGGAGTAGATAGATAGATAGATAGGTAGGTAGGTAGGTAGATAGATACAGTAGATGGATGGATGGATAGAACTGATGGATGGATGGACATATCTCTATATCTCTATATCTTTATCTTTAATTTTTTTATACCCATAGGCCCTTATTTAAAGCATTGTGTACTGTATTCTATTGTGTTATGGTCTCTGTGTACTGTTGTTGCTGTTTCTGTGTTCTGGATGCTCCTGTCACCAAAACAAATTCCGTGTATGTGCAAACATACTTGGCAATAAAGCTCTTTCTGATTCTGATTCTGATTCTGATAGATAGGATGGATGGATGGATGGATAGAACTGATGGATGGATGGATGGATGGAATGGATGGATGGATGGATGGATGGATGGATGGATGGATGGATGGATAGTACTGATGGATAGAACTGATGGATGGATGGATGGATGGATGGATGGATAGATGGATAGAGATAGATGGATAGATAGATAGATAGATAGATAGATAGATAGATAGATAGATAGATAGATAGATAGATAGATAGATAGATAGATAGTACTGATGGATAGAACTGATGGATGGATGGATGGATGGATGGATGGATGGACGGATACAGTAGATGGACGGACGGACGGACGGACGGACGGACGGACGGACGGACGGACAGACAGACAGACAGACAGACAGACAGACAGACAGATAGATAGATAGATAGAACTGATGGATGGATGGATGGATGGATGGATACAGTAGATGGATGGATGGATGGATGGATACAGTAGATGGATGGATGGATGGATGGATGGATGGATGGATGGATGGATGGATAGATAGAACTGATGGATAGAACTGATGGATGGATGGATGGATACAGTAGATGGACGGACGGACGGACGGACAGACAGACAGACAGACAGACAGATAGATAGAACTGATGGATGGATGGATGGATGGATGGATGGATGGATACAGTAGATGGATGGATGGATGGACGGACGGACGGACGGACGGACGGACGGACGGACGGACGGACGGACGGACGGACGGACGGACGGACGGACGGACGGACGGACGGACGGACAGACAGACAGATAGATAGATAGATAGATAGATAGAACTGATGGATGGATGGATGGATGGATGGATGGATGGATGGAACTGATGGATGGATGGATGGAACTGATGGATGGATGGATGGAACTGATGGAACTGATGGATAGAACTGATGGATGGATGGATGGAACTGATGGATAGATGGATAGAACTGATGGATAGATGGATAGATAGATAGAACTGATGGATGGATGGATGGATGGATGGATGGATGGATGGATGGATGGATGGATGGATGGATGGATGGATGGATGGATGGATAGATAGATAGATAGATAGATAGATAGATAGATAGATAGATAGATAGATAGATAGATAGATAGATAGATAGAGTAAATACTGATGGATGGATGGATAGATAGCATTCAATATGAAGTGCCTGTAACACTACACACACACACATGCTTGTGTGGCCATATAACACTAAATGTAGTTAAATCCTAAACTCAACAAACCCTTCAGGCCTCCCACACAGCACTGCTCATAAAGCACATCTTATACTCTGAGCCAGAAGACAGCATGACCTCTGACCTGCACGACCTCAGTCAGAGCCATACGACCTCTCTATAAACACTCCATCAGGTCCCTACAACAAACATACGCTCCACACCACACAGAGCAGGTTGATTTAAGAGCAGAACACATGCGAGCGGTTTAATTACAGGAAGAGTCTGGACATTGACAAGTTCTCGGAGTCTGATTCTAACTGAAAGTCTGAGCGACAGCGCAGGAAACATCATCATCCTCATGAGCCAATTACATCACGGTTTAAACAGCACCTCCATCAGACCTGAGCGACTGAATGACGCTGATGGAAAATAGACAGGGACACAAAATAAGTCATTCAGCCAAATAAAAAAACTCACAGCTCAAAAACACACTGACAATTTTAATATTAAATCTTAATTAACAGAAATATTAAATAAGTGATTATTCACTCACCATAGAGTTGCGTGAGTAAAAAGAAAATCTTTCAACAGTATAATACAAAAAATGACAGAAAACACTACTAAAGAAACATTAGTGTGTATATGTTATATAATATCGATTTTATTTAATTAAATACAGCTTTTAATTATTGCTTATTGCTCCCTGAACTCTCTGTAAGTCGCTTTGGATAAAAGCGTCTGCTAAATGACTAAATGTAAATGTAAATTAAAGCCATTTTGTATTTTAACCGCTGTCAAATTGATTAATCATGATGCATCGATTCCAAAATTAAAGTCTGTGTTTATATGATATATGTATTTGTGTTGTGTATATTTACTGTATATGCATGTACAAATACACAAACATACATGCACATATTTAAGAAGTATGTGTGATATATATTTATATTTTTGCATTATATAAATTATATTTAAATATAAATTTATATATATTTACCTAAAACATATATAGACATGTATCAAGATACAAGATAACACACCCAGTTTCTGCAAATCTCATATTAATCTTGAGTGCCTATACAGTAGTATTGCATACGACGTATCTTCGAAGAGTATTTAGTTTGATCAAATTTATAAAAGAGAGATACAGCTGTACGATTATTTCCAGAAAAAGATGAGTTGCGGGAGTTTTGTTGACGAGTTTTGTTGACTGCCAACAAAACACAGACGTATGACTTATGTTTGACTTACCGCGTGCAGTTCATGTCTGGCATTTTTTAGCGCTGGGACCGCGCCATCTATCCGTTTCAAACGATCTCCAAATCCAGCTTTATATCCACCGTTTAAATAACATCCATCACTGAAATGCCGCAAACAAAAAACACACCTAAACTTCCGTCAGCCGAGTGAAGCGGCATTGAAGGGCGTGACGCGTGGGCGTGCTCTTTCTCTCACGCTAGTGCGTGGGCGTGCTCTTTCGCTCGGTGGATGACGCGTGGGCCTGCTTTTCCAATAAAAGGAATAGGATCCCTGTTACGAAACAGGGATCCAGACGTATAAAAAAACTTTCCGAAACAAGTTGGAGTGCTGGGGGAGTGTATCGAGCACAGAAATACTACGTCATACGCCCAACTTGTTTTTAACAAGTTGACCATGTTAAGCCAACACGTTCAACAGTGTAAAGAAGTTAGAATGCATGAAATAGCATGTTACCCAATTTTTTATATACACAGATATAAATCCAATAGATACAATAAATTTCCAATAGAAATGCATTACTTTTGTATGTGCTTCTACACTGTAAACCCGAATGTTCAAAGAAATTAAACAGTTTAAGTAGTGTAAACTTAATTTTATATAAAAAAAATTCCTAACTTAAATGTTTTGAGTTCCTGTAACTAATTCTTACTTTTGAGTTAGTTTAACTTAATTTCAACAAGTTAATTCAAGATGGTTTGTTGAGAATGAAATTCAGTTCCCAGCATGCTTTGCGTGAGACTGCATTAGGAAAGTAAATTTTGAAATGAAGTGTTATTTTATGAGTTTTTAGAAAGGAAAAAGCCTTGTTAATGATGAATGTTCAATTATCTTGGATATTTAGAAGAGTTTGTTGTGTTTTTGACTTTTGGGGTTACCATCGTTCAGAAGAGTGGTGCTTATGCTTAGGTTGTGGGAGGTGCAATAGCAGTCGTGTGTGTGTTGCATCACTCTCTGTGAAGGCTGTTTGTTAATTGTTGATGCAGCTGAACTGTTTAGGTTGTCTTAAGACCTTTCATTTATTTAGCTGTAAATAAAAAAAGTTACTTTGCTAAATGTTCAAAATTAAAAGGAGTCAACAACAGTACAACAAACTCAAAACTGACTAGTTTTGCTTACTTAAAATTGTTCAAAATTAAAAGGAGTCAACAACAGTACAACAAACTCAAAACTTACTAGTTTTGCTTACTTAAAATTGGGAACATCATAACTCAAAAAATTTGATGTAACTGATTACCTCAAATTTTTTGAGTTTTCCCAACTTATTCGGGTTTACAGTGTACCAGTAAACTCAAACTGAAGGTCTGACCAGTAGCCATGTGTTGAGTCTTTGTCTGCTCTCTAATAAGTCGGCCAAACGATTTGAGGTGAATCAGGCCCTGTCGAGCGCTCCACAAATACCCTCGCTGCCTGACGCCTGCGGCCCGAGAGAGAGACGCCGATGGAAAATGCACATCAGCCCTAATGCGGCCCTGCGGATGCTACGCTACTGCCCCTCACCAACATCCAGCCCTACCCCCCTAAACCACAACAGCTTCTAAATCCATCTCTACAGAGAGAAGATGAGGGAAACTAAGCTCCTCACCACAACATTTTTACCTCTGAAGATATGTAATTTAAAGTGAACCGCGGAAAGGTCAACCCCAGAGCGGCTGGTGCCAACTCCAGCGCCAGCTTTTTTTTCCCTTGAACGCTGACACAGATAGGTAGCCATTTATTCGGGGTCGTTTCCAAAAGGCGCTTTTATAAGCATGGGTTGAGATACGTGTGGCGTTTGCGTACGCGTGCGTGCTGCGGCAAGGCTTTACCAGCTTTAAAAAGAAGCGGTTCTTTCCAAACCTCTTACATTTTCCATCATGCTGCCGTCGTGGTACGGCGCTCTTCAGGCGTGCGGTCTGGCTTGCTCGCAGAGGATGAGTGATATATATGGAGGTACGAGTCAAAAGAGAGTGGAGGACACAAGACAAACATTTAAAACTGAAGCAAATGTGCAGTGAAGCGAAGCGGACGATCGCAAGACTAAATGTCAAACTTTGGAAATAAAATCAAAGATGGTGAAGGAGCACAAAACAACCCATGAATAACCTACTGAACAAAACTGAGTTTGACACAAACATGCTGGACCTGGAAGGAATCCAGACTGAATCCTGCACAACACAAAGGCGCTTTTGCTGGTTTCTAAACCTAATGGTCAAACATGTTGCGTCACATTCAAAGCAAACATTTTTTTGTCTGCGTGCGTCTCAATTCTATTCAGTCGACTGCCTTAGTGCCGTCTGAGTGACCACCAGTACACACTGCTGTCTTTGTCAGTCTGTGAAACTCAACAAGCGACATGTTTTCCTCCCTTACCACAGAATAAAAAAAGAGAGACGTCGTGATCTGATATCATAATCATGAGCCGATCATCTCTAGGCAAAGTGCATGTCATAACCATATACACAGATGCCACACTGGCCACTAAATCACAGGCCAATGGTGTTGCCATTGAGAAGACCAAAAAAAATCGGACTTAAATACATTTACCCAAAAAGGAAATAATACAAACTGAACTATTTTTTTTAAGTTATATTTTAGGGACCGGCAAAGGACCGTTGAGATTCGAACTTGCGTGTGTGCACTGGCGCCATATGTCGGCGCGCTAACCACAAGGCTATTGGCGCCAAACAAACTGAACAATTTTAACAAAGATTTATTTTAGTAGGACGCAATTTACTCTTTTGTGTATACTGAATAAGATAATTATTTTTCTAACGTGTTGCTAACAATTTTGTACAATCAATTTTACGTTAAACAAAAGTTATGTTGGCTAAACTAAACAAAACAATCTTACTGCAACAGGACAACGTTATTTAATGCTTTATTCTGACAATGCATATCACTGTAAAAAAATCTTTGCTGCCTTATAGGTCCAGTGTGTAATATTTTGGAGGATCTATTGTCAGAAATGCAATATAACATACATAACTATGTCCTCAGAGGTGTATAAAGACCTTACATAATAAAGCGTTATGCTTTTATTATCTTAGAATGAGTTATATCTATCTCCATACACCGCGGGTCCCCTTACATGGAATTCGCCATGTTGTTTCTACGGTAGCCCTGAACGGACAAACTGCTCTACAGAGCGTTTCGTAAATACTTTATCTCATTCGGGAAAAAAGCGAAAATGTGACGACATCTTTGTCATCTGTCAGCCGCCGTAGTGCTTCTAAAGGGAGGGGTAAACGGTGGAGTGAGCCGTTGGTTGCACTTCACAACCTTACATCTAGATGCCGCTAAAAATGACACAATGGTAACATATCGTTGGTTTCTATATTACTTTATCTCATCAAATTAAACAAATTAGTTATAGCAACTCTACGTACTTTAATTCTATTACATTAGAGACGTCTCCACGATAAAAAAACAAACAAATTTAATACGCCAAATCAATGATTGACCAGTGTTATTTCTTCATAAGTTCACAAAGAATATTGCAACTTGTAAAAATACACAGCTTAAAAGTAACTGGAGACATTATTGTGCTTTTTATCCGATTCGATGGTTTAGGCTAACCCTTACTTTTTGGCCTCCCAATATGGTGGCACCACTGACCAATCGCAGTAACGGACCAAATCGTTTAATGTATATCTACGATATGATCAGGTCATGCTTATGAATTTACAGTCATTAAAAAAAACGTCTCTAAGAAACCTAATAATGTATCAAAAAACAATCATCATGATCTAAGTCAAGTTCAGTGGTCTTATTTAAAAAATGAAGAAACTGTGATTGCGTGTAATAAATCACACAGGGATAAAAACTATAATCACAGTGGAATGTGTGTTACACTACGACCTGTCCTACATTATATTTATACTCCATATATCTATTTTATAGCTGAAGGTTGATGAAAGCATCTTTCATTGAGCTGGAGTCAAAGTAAACTTACTCCACACCGAGCTGCTCATAATGCTGTCTGTTTAGTGCGCACTAAAAAAACAGCCATGTTAACTGCAGTCAAATGCAAAACATTAAACATGAGAATGGATGTTGACATACTGCTGGAGCTCTGGACAGTCACAAGCACGAGCTTGACACGAGCAATCTGACCATCTGACTTTCCTCAAAGCAAACGTCACGTTCAATTGAACCCATTTCCCATCATGCCCACAGCTCGATTTAAAGCACAACGAAAAGAGAAAGTAAAAGGAAACTTCTTAATGAATAGACTCTGCTGTTCTTTCAAAAGACTCTTATTATTCCCTTCTTCCCACCGTGAGGAACTTCGTTCATGACTCACCCACATCCCACTAAATCCATTTGGACGGCATTGGGCATCTCATTTAAGCTCTTCTGTAACTCTTGAGTTCTTCCGTTCATGACAGGTACGCATCGCATCGCCATGACAACGATGCTTCTTCTCACTGTACGTACAGTACTGTTTAAAAATTTAGGGAAACTTAACTCAAATGTTTTAATTTTATGCGAAACAGTTTTATAGATAAAACAATTGTGCAAATTCGTTGTTTTCCATTAAAAACTAAAGTTTTATTTTTAAAAACAGCATCTCAAGAAGCTGCTTGACCAAAGACATCATTTCTGCAAATTCCAGACGAAAGGTGTCTATACTAAAGATGAGCAAATGTAGCGCGGTTATCTTCATGGTTTCAAAAAAGAATAATCTATCACAAAAATATTGAATAAAAAATATGAATAAATAATGAGCATATGACCGTTAACTTTTAAGCGGTACGTTTTATTCCTTCATAGGTCATAAATGTACTGTCTGAAAACAGCCAAGGAAAATGTCTAGTGGCAGTGACTGAATGTTGCCCATGTCTGGTCTAATGACCAATGAAAATACAGCATGATGGACAGGTGTGTCAACATCATTTCTGGAGCATCTGAGCGGCTTTTTCCTGACACTAATACGCTGTTATTCTACAGATGTACAAACCATAGCACATCTTTAAAAGCTCTGAACATGCTGATCTCCTGTCAGTAGTCAGAAGCAGAACATGCTTGCTAATAAACTGTCCCTGAATGACATCCAATGAACATGGTGCTAATAACAGCCAAGAACAGATCATCCTGACTTCATGAGTCACAAGACAATTAGAAACATATCAAAATGAAAAAAAGAAGACACAAAAGTTGGAAAATGATGGTCAGTGCTGCTAGCTCCAGAAACGGCAGCTGTTGCAAATAATAGTGTTTGATGTAAGCGTTTGTAGAAGTGAATGTAAAGGTACTCAATTTTATGGCACTAAATTTTTTTTGAGCACATCCAGATCATTCTAGCAAGCTATAAAATCTGAATCAAATCTGCTGCAAAAATTTTTATAATCAATATTTTATTAAATTTCCCAGCTGAACATCCTTAGGATAAATGTACTTGAGAAGCAAAATTGCATTAAATATCAAGACTTCAGAGGCTTGAATTACAGTACGTGTTTTTTTCTGACCACAATGAGACATAAGGATGTTTAGACTTTTTTTCTAGTAAACTGCATTAAAATCAATTTAACTGCGTAAATTAATGCTTGTATGTGTGTGCAAAAACGTGTGTTTTGTGTGTGTGTGTCTGCGTAAGTGTGTCTGTGTGAGTCTGTGTATATGAATGCGTGTCTGTATAAGTGAGGTGTGAGTCTGTGTGTGTGCAAAAACGTGTGTTTTAATGTGTGTGTGTAGGTGTGTGCGCCTGTGTGTGTGTGTGTGTGTGTGTGCATGTGTGTGTGTCTGCATAAGTGTGCATCTGTGTGTGAGTCTGTGTATATGTGTGTGTGTCTGTATAAGTGTGTGTGTGTGTGTGTGTGAGTCTGTGTATATGTATGTGTGTCTGTATAAGTGTGTGTGAGTCTGCGTATATGTATGTGTGTCTGTATAAGTGTGTGTGTGAGTCTGTGTATATGTGTGTGTGTCTGTATATATGTATGTGTGTGTCTGCGTGAGTGTGCATCTGTGCGTGAGTCTGTGTTTATGTGTGTGTCTGTATTAGTTTGCACGTTTATGTGTGTGTGTGTCTGTATAAGAGTGTGTGTGCATGCGTGCATTTGTTTGTATATATGTGTGTATGTCAGTATAAGTGCGTGTTAATGTGAGTCCGTGTATGTGTGTGTACCTGTGTAAGTCTGTTTGTGTGTGTGTGTGTGTGTGTGTGTACTGTATATGCGCGTGTGTGTTGATCATGTTAAACTGCCACTCAGTGCTGGCAGGAGCGAGGGGCGCAGTCGTCCAGGAAGCACAGGAAACCAGCAGTAATGTGAAACACACGCTCGCGTCGTGTCTTAACCGCGCGGAGAGGCGGCGGCTCCACACACACGGCACCAATCACACAGCCTCATTTAAAACCAACCCACAGACAAAGAACGGACTCACACTAAAAGAGTGAAAGAGTGATGGTGGGGGTGCAGATGGAGTACTGTACATCTCCTACTTACAATAAAGTACCATGGTACTCTCTGAAATACAACAACAACACATACATCATCATTACTGCACCATCATGACTTTTGGATCAGTAAAGACTGTAAACTTAGAAGAAATGTAAAATCTCGCTTTATTTTGACTCTAAACGAAGAAATAGTCATTAGACCAGTAGAGTAAATGACTATATAACTCGTGAATGTATTCAGCACATGGACAGTAAGCTGAAACGGCATTGACCCGTTTAACAGAACCTTACGAACTCAGTGAACTGAACTAATGGGCACAAGGGCTTTAAAAACGCCACATATGAGTAATAAGCTTTCAGGTAAATGAGCACAGAATTCCTAATTGAAACATACTGGAAAAAAGAGACGAGCGAGTGGAAAGGGAGTGATTTTTCGCCTCAGTTTCACCTTGTTATTCTTTAACTCCAGCACAAAAAGGGACTTTATTTCAGAGACGCTGTGAAAACACCTGACGGATGGATAGAAAGCCAATGGGGATTTATGCTCGATTTTAACTGCCAGCCGTCAAATATTTCCACATCTATCATTAATAAACAGAAAAGAAGTCTTTGAGACTTCAGCACGGCTGCATTTGAGTTTGGAGGTCTTCAGGTAAAATGAGCCGGGACGGAGAAACGCATTTTGGAAAGCTTACAGAAGCTCTGGACAAAAGATCAAACCGCTGTGGTGCCACACGCGGGGCGGGATTTGGCGGCCGTAAACGTTTTCAGGACGTGTGTACCAAAAAATTCGAGCTCTCTTCCCGTCACCCCTTTGTTTCACCAGACCAAAAGTGACGGAGGCCAAAATGACTAACAGATTCCAAAGACCCTACGTCAACACAACGTCTCTCTCAAATAGCGACCGCTTCACCTCCACACCTGGGACACCCGACCACCATCCCGAGAACTCGTCCATCTGCACAAAGCCGCTTTCACAACATAAAAACCTACTTAATACAGGAAAATGCACCAAGGGGGGAAATATGAACTACTGTATGGCTGCCCAACGTATGCCAAACGTAAACACAACGTTCCCCGACTTCTCTCTCCGCGGAGCAGCTGCCAGTAATCCAGGCCCGGCCACTTCATCTGGGTTTGATTTGGCTAGCGGAAAGGGGAAAAAGTCAGGGGTATCTACCGGCATTTATTAGACGGACTGCCCGATCGGGCTGATTAAAGACGGATCGGTTACAGCAGATGCCTGAGCTCTCGTAGACGGAGAAAAATAAACAAACCCCACCCAAACCCCCGAGACCCTTTAAAACAAACACGCTACTCAACAAGAAAGGCCCGTGGAGATCCACTCCACTTTTTTTTAGCAGATACGCCACATCCAGCACTTAACGCAGGTCTCGTATGTTAGTTATTTCCATTTGAGTAAACGCAACCGGGACTCGGGCTAGCTCTCCGGAGGCTGTGGTAAATCACAACACTTAAACATCTCAAATGCATCCCAGTTGGACAGAGATTCACAAAATTACACGTTGGCTCGCCTGGGCGCATATAGATGTGAATATGCCGCAACTGTAAACAATTAGTAGGCGAGTTTCAAGCCCCCTGCTGAGTTTATGGTTGTTGTGATCTCTACTAAACTGTACTGTGATAGTCCTGTTCCCAATATATTTTAACCAAATGTCGACACGAAATCTTTTGTTAACACAAAGTGTACAATGTGCGGGTCGGGTCGATTCTGTGCCGTTGAGGAAACCAGTCCCCACAGAGATCTTGTAGAAGTCACCAGGCACAAAGGTGGTTGCAATTGAGTCAAATTGTAAAGTTCAGTGATTACAGCCGGTGCTATTATAGTCATCATTATAATTATCTTTATGAGGTGGGGATGTGGGCGTGGTCACGGGTGTAGAAACGCTTTAAGCTTTAGCGGTGATAAAAATCATTCCACCGTGGAAAACAGGTACAATAACTATAATACATCAACTCAAATGTATAAGAAATACGTTGATTAATAAGTACCAGGGTAGAAAAGACATAGAACTCACAAAAAGCTATTTGTAGGCAATTTAATGTTTTAAAGCTGAGCTTGGCTAGAAAAAATTATATTCACTAAAACAAATTTCCATGACCTTTAAATTCCACGATTTTATTCATTTCCATGACTTTGCCAGGGCTGGAAATTTTAATAAGAAAATATTCCTTAATATTTACAAGCATTTCATAACCATGACTTTATTTCAACATCATGGTATTTTAAAATACCCCACATTACAAAATGAGTATAGTATATACATACCACACTTTTACCATGGTAAATAAACAAATGAATAAATAAATAGTATTACTAAATATTTGTTTAGATAAATATATATTTAGTAATATGACACATTTGTTTAAATATTTATTTTATAAAAAAAACAATTATTTTGTATTACCGTGGTACAATGATAAATAAACTTCATTACAATGGTACTTTTTGTCAGATTTGTTATATCTACTTCCAGGATTTTACCAATTCCAATAAGAAAATTCCTTATTTACAAGCTTTTCATAACCATGACATTACTTCAACATCATGGTATTTTGATATACCCCACATTACAAAATGAGTAAAATATCTACGTCCTATAGTATACATATCAAGATACCACAGTTTTACCATGGTACATAAATTAATAATTAACTAAATAGTACTAAGTATTTATATGAATATTTATATAAATAAATACGACCATGGTACAACAATAAATAAATATATTTAGTAATACTACCCATTTATTTAAATATTTATTTGATAAATAAACAAATGTTTTGTATTACCATGGTACAATAATAAATAAACGATGCATTACAATGGTACTTATTTTGGTTAGATTTGTTATATCTACTTCCGGGATTTTACGATACTACCCGGTCCAAAGCAGGATTCATTTTCTTCCAAGGTATTCACAAACATTCATAATCAGTCCCTTTTTTACTTCAGTTCTGAGAAACGCCTTATCCTTTGTGCCACAATGTTTGGCCGCAAAATAAATAACACAAAACAGGCGTGAGCCATAAAATTGGGTAATGACCAAAACAAACAACAGCGTCATTTCTGACATTACTGTAAGAGCCACAGGAGGCCAGTTACTCAAAGCCATTTTCATCAGCGAACAATTAATGTAAATCAGGAGCTTGATGTTATCATGTCTCATCATTATTACTGTATAAGTCACCGCCCAATCGCTTCATCTGAAACTAATCACATGACACAAAAAACACACAATTATCACTGAAATGACACTTGCTTAAGACATTCTTGACACTATCCAGTCTCGATAAAACCTAATAGCCCTGAGATGAGGTCTGGACCGTGACGCGGTGATAATCTGGCTGGTGCTCCAGCAGTAATGCAGTTTGTCCCGCGAGTCGTGCCAGAGATCATGATTAAGATCTGAGAAGCAGAGCGCACATTATAAGCATTATCTGTACACGTTTTTAGATTCCAGACAACGACGAGAGACCATTTTAATGCCAGTGACGGGAAGTGATCATCGCATTTTCCCCTTAATTTCATTCCTGTTTGTCCTGGCCAGCAACAGGGCAATTAAACCGAGAAAAAGAGCTCCGATAGTCACAGAAAAAAACAGGAAAAAGGGGAATAGTGTTGATATAATATAATATACTCTGATATAATCAGACAGAAAAAATTGATTCAAGCTGTTAGATGAATGGTTTACCTTTAAAAATACTATTATGTACCATTACAAAATTAATTTCTGCAATGTCTTTATTATTCCAAGAGGACTTGATGTCTTGCTGCTTCCCATCCGTTCGTTATCATCCCACCAACAGAACCAGTTTCCATTAAAACCAATACAATCCCATTATAACCATTAAAGCCATTTAAATATAAGTGATGCTTCAATCATTTATTCACCCTCTTGTGGTACAAAACTCTTTCTTCTGTGAAACACAAAAGAAGATATTTCGAGAAACGTCAATATGTTTGTATTCACACAATGGAAGTCAAAGAAGTTCAGTGTCGTTTGGTTATCAACGTTTTAAAAAATATCTTCTTTTGAGTTCTGCAGAAGAAAGAAAGTTATACTGTATGTGTTTGGAGCGATGTGAGGATGAAATATTCAAGGATTCCAGAATCAACCGCCTGCTACAATGGCACACAGTATGTGCGGGTTACTCATTATGAGGGGGATTTTGCCGTCACACAGAGGGGCAGTTATCCGGCTCACCGCAGGAAATCAGGGCAAACCCGTCGTGTGGGTTTAAGACCTTACTTTATAAACTACTGAACGTCAAGCAAACAAAACATACCAGGAACGAAAGAATAACCCTTAACACGAGCACCTCTCCGTTCGCTCCCTGCACACCTCTACGGCTGAGCGGGTCCCCGGACCGCAGCCCGCCGTCCACTAGAGAGGAAACGCAACGGTGCTGCCACAACAGCGTTTCATTTTCCATCCATCGGGTCCGGCTGGGCTCCTTCTGTAAACAGGGCTGTCAGTGAAGCGCACTGGATCTCTTACTGCAGTAAAAAGCTTGGCTGCCCGCCGCCTGCCCGGACTGGACCCCTGCCACCAGAACCAGAGTCTGCAGTTCTCAAAGAATAGCCCTGACACGACACAGAAGCTACTCGTGTCCAAGAAAAGATCCGAAAAGAGGTTTATTTTCTCAAAACACGTTCATTCAACATGACAAGCGACAGCCGTCAAATCTGAGGCACAGGACACTGCTTTGACTTACGCGTTGGAGGTGGCCAGAGACACGGATCTGAGGGACGAGCTCAACTTCCTGCTGTCCCAGAGCCTCACTTCCTGTTGACGTACCTGTATCCAGACACACACAGATTACATCCAGGCATATCAAACTCATATTTGTTTCCATTTGAAAAGATTAACATCAGAAGTACCTGGTTAAAGCCAGTGGTGAGCAAGTGGTCATCTTTGACCCAAAGGATGCGAGAGTCTTTATTTCCCAGAAGGCCCTGAGCGCACTGCAGGTGAACAGACACGAAACATATCAGTAAAAGAAGTCATCATCAAAAAGAACATTTGGTCTCGGAATGCGGCGGTTCGTTTGATCACATGAACACATTACAGATGGAGAGAGAGGGGAGTTAATGCTCGGTGTTGACAGAGGAAAGCAGAATGATGGACAGAAGTCAAAAAACATGTTTTTATTGTTATCATGTTTTATCGTATTAGTTAGCTGTATTTTTATTAGTTATTATTAATTAATCAAAACAACCAAACTGCAGTTTGATTGATATTACTTGGAATGCACGATAAAAAAATATGAATTTTAATCAAATAAAAAACAATATAAATAAAATAAAATAATAAATTATTATTATTATTGATATATATTACCTGATGTAATTTTTCCTGTATTTCAAAATACATACACAAATCAAAGTAATTCACATGTGAAGCATTCTCTATATCTCTAAAGCAATGGAAAATAGCACGGTCATACTCGATGTTTCCGAATGTGACACTGGAAAATAACTGAGACCCAGAGCACATCAATGTTTGCCAGAAACAAAAACATTAGAGATAGTAAATCATACAGCGGCTCATTCATCACATACCGGCCTGGACCCAGAGCAAACATCTCATCTGCACAATCTCAGTCACAACACACCCAAAACAGAGCCACGGTGAGCGCAGGCGAACTAAAGTCACTCTGCAGTCACAAACTCTGGAAACCAAAGTGGATCGTGTCAGGCAAACAGGTGCATGAATACAGCTCCATTCAGTGAGAGAGGAGGCCGAGTGACACCAGCCGACCGCAGCGGAGAGAGAGAGAGAGACCAGGAAGCCTCTGACAGCACTGACGGAGGGCCGGCCGCGTTTACTCGGTACATATATGGGCAGTTTTCAGCACAAACATACACAACCACTAATGTAACAGCAGTGTTGGGTGTAACTAGTTACTAAGTAATTAGTTACTGTAATTTAGTTACTTTTCCCTTGAAAATGTAATGTAAGGGATTACTTTTATTTTTTTCTGTAATTTAATTACAGTTACTTCTGATGTAATTAAACTAAATACTTTGTGTAATATATGTGTGTAATAGTGGAATTGACATCAAAATTCATAGTCTAACTTTAAAATCTGTGCTTTAATGTATAATTCTCACATTTGTAATACTTTGGTCAGTAAATAAGAGTTCTTTATGTAGTTTAATATTATTTATTTGAATGAATCACTTAACTAATCAAGGTTGTTATAGGATATAGAAAGTAATTAGTAATAAGTAACTAAATACTTTTTGGTGAGAGTAATTTGTACAGTAATCTAATTACACTATTGAATATGTAATTAGTAACTAGTAATTCATTACTTTTTCAGAGTAACTTACCCAACACTGTGTAACAGACCCCAAAAGATCTGATTAAAAGAAAACACTTCTGAAAGTTTTAAGAAAGTATCATTTGGACGACATGTAACAAACATACAACTGTAGCATGATGTCAATTACCTCAGAAAATAATTTTGA
The DNA here is from genome assembly GCF_024868665.1 of Triplophysa rosa. Taxonomy (NCBI): domain Eukaryota; kingdom Metazoa; phylum Chordata; class Actinopteri; order Cypriniformes; family Nemacheilidae; genus Triplophysa; species Triplophysa rosa. The sequence goes on along the minus strand of NC_079900.1, from coordinate 3,226,987 downwards.
GTTGTACCAATTGTTTGTTTTATTTTTAAGTAAACAACAGTGCATTTCTGCTTTGGTTGCTTTTTTAACAAACAGATGTACACAATATTTTCTGTTGGAAATACAGCACATCCCAAATACTGAAAATGAATCTTAACTGCGATTTAAAGGGACAGTTCGCCTCAAAATAAACATTCACGATTTATTCACTCTGCGGAACACAAAAGAAGATATTTTGAGAAATGTCTCAGTGGTTTGGTGTTCGTATAAGTCGATGCTGATTGGTTTCTTCAAAATACCTTCTTTTGTGTTCTGCAGATTAAAGAAACTCATACAGACGTAAGGGTGGTGCTGAAAAAAATGTAGGTGAACCATTCTTTTCACCTGGAATCTTTATCGAAGTCCTACTGTACATAAATTACTGCAACATATTAACTGGAAAGAAAATCTTTCTAAATACAATCCATTAAAACAAAATCACTAACACGGACAAACAATACGATGAAGTCAGATATGACTTTGTTGACGTTGAAAACAAGAAGCGATTGATTCAGCAGCAGCGCGAGTATTGATCGGACGGGGCCTGATCTGGGAACAGCTCTGAAGTGTTTGGTGTGGAGGTGGAAGTGTGCAGTTATTGATTTCAGCTGAATGTGATCTTATCTCCAAGCTCGCGGTTTTCACACGGGAATTATTCCTGATCCTCCGAGACGAATTCATCCAAACAAAAAGCTGATAACAGATCGGTTGTGCTCATGACCCCATGTTTTTAAGATATATTTTGTCTCGTTTACCAGCAAAACAAAATGATGCACAAAACAAGTTTTGCTCTTGCTTTTCGCTCGTGACACAATCCATCAACACACATTGAATTTCACAAACCGCTTTCTGCACAAACTAAACTGACGTTAAAAAATCTCAGTCATCTTGCTCTATATGAATGTGATCTGGAGTTCACAGTCGAGCAGCGATGATGTATCTGTCATCTCTACACACGCCCAGATCATAAAACCTCTCCTGTAAGGACGTCTCTGAATATACTGTATATCCCTCAGGGGGCATGTAGCTCTGAGGTCATATCACGCTTTATCAGACCTCATCTGGAAGGTATGGAGGTCTTTGCTTCTCATCCAGCGAGAAATATGTTTGCTGGACGAGGACCAAAGGATTTTAACCGCAGGGTAGAAACAGTTTAGGAAAAGCATTACCGAACTTTGTAATGGAAACAATGGGACACTTTGCGGATTATGTAAAGGGACTGCCTGTGAAAATAGAAATAAAAATAGAAAATGCAAAAAAAAAATTTTTCAACTTGTCAAAAGCTTTCCGAGAACTCACACATCAGTCGGATATTCTCTGAACGTCAAACCTTTCCTCTTATTCTTTCCCGTCCTCTCGCCTCTGAATAACCTGTATCAACGCACTCACATCACAAACGCTGGCAAGAGCCGTTCTGAAAGAAAACTGGCACGGACTTTCACACTCCCACATTCAGGAAAATAATAAACTCCGAGCCGTCGCTGGAGGATTGCATATCGAGCTGACTCACGCTCCGCAACTCCAAGTCCATCATCGACCGTCTGGATCCCGTCTCTGAGCCAAACAAAACCAAAAAATCCCACAGAGACAAATGAGTCCGTGACTGAAATGCAAACAACGAGAGTTGTTAATAAAGTGTATATGTATATGTAAATAAAGTGTGAAGGTGTTTATCTTTATCTCATTCATACCTGCTCAATACGTAAAGCTCAAATGTTGCGGGTTCGCGTTGAATAAAAGCATTTTCCAAATGCATAAATGCACGATTTTATTGCATCGCTACCTTCCCCAATGTTTATTCATTTTCAATCATCAAATCTCATTACAAATGTAACATGACAGGCTAAACAATACACAAGCACATATTTCCACTCATCTGTAACATTCATAAACGTAAAGCGTAAGGACGCGCAGAGATGTTTAACAGATGAAGGTCTTTGGTGATGATGTCACTGCTCAGTGTTTCTGCAGCTGTGGAAACGAAGGGAAGGAGCTCTGATCTCAGAACTGTTTATCATCCCGTTTGGCTTTCTTTACCAAATAAACACGTGCTGATTTGAAGGGTGTGAGGCCTGCGCTCGCCGCTGCCGCTCACGCGCCTGCAAATGAAGCTGCACATCTGGAGCGTGCGTGTGCGCATGTGTCCGCGTGTGGCACGTTACTGCTTCAATGAGATCACAGGCATCAATGAATCGGTGCAGATTCGTAAATATTTCATAAATACGTTATCTCCTCCGGCAAAGAAGCGAAAATGCGACATGTTTGTCCTGTGTCAGCCGTCGTAGTGCTTGGGTGGAGTGAGCCTTTGGTTGCATTTCTCAACCTCACCACTAGATGCCGCCAACATCTCCACATTGCTCCTTTAAGAATTGATTACTAATGCAGGTCAGTAAAGCTAAACACACTGGTGTTTGTCAACCAGATGCATCCGTACATACCTAACGTGCATTGTTGCTTTATTGTTGTCGAATAAACCCATGGGGGTGAAAGAGTTTTCTTCAAATGTCCACTTTGATGCTTGAAATGTAAACAGCCCCTTGACACACTGTGACCTTCATCTCCTAAAATTCATCCACAACACCTACTGAAGAAACCTTAAAAAACACACACACGTGTGAAAGAAATTAGCCCGAAACAGCACGGCGTGTTTTCTTTAGCCGGGGAACAAAGTGCAGCACATAGCTTTGATCTTATGGAACCGCCACGTCAAACGCGCAGATCAAATACAAGACACACAACCACGGAGGAAGAGAAAACCTTTGGAGGGCATTTGAACAAACAACCAGGAGAACCTGAGCCGATAAAAATAACACCTAACCGTCTGAACGAACCCAAACCTCAGGCTTCTGCCGGAGAGGGGATTTATGTGAGGGTTTGCTCCCAAGAAAAACAAGGAGGGCCGAGACCGCAGCCTCGCTCGACGTCTTTTGTGCGTGGAGGTGAAACAGACGGAGAGCGCAGATGTGTCGCTCACAGAGAACGTCCATCCACCCGCTGAGAGACTATCAGGTGTCTAGCAGCACATATGGGAGCAATCTCGATTCTCTTCATACGCTTGTGGCAGAGAGATCAGTGAAGAGCAAGCCTCAAAAATTTAGTGCGACTTCATATTTTCCCCTCTATGTAACCATCTCCAGGCTTTTATTGCTTTTCCAGTCGCATCTCACGCCTGTCGTCGATGCTACCGGAGCTCTCGTTCAAGCATCCACAATCTGCAGGTTTTCTTCTGCTCTGCCTTCCCAAAGACAACTGACATCTTTGCCTTCAATCAAACATATTATTCAAAATGTTACACGCATTTTGTGTGGTTTAGTTTGGAGTGTAAACTGAAGTTCGGCTTTGACACAACTTTCATATTTACGAAACGCGCTCAGTAGAGCAGTTTGTCCGTTTAGGGCTACCGTAGAAACAACGTGCAAGGGGACCCGCAGTGTATGTAGATAGAAATAAGTTCATTCTAAGGTTATAAAAACATAACGCTTCATTATGTAATACACCTCTGAAGACATAGTTATGTATGTTACATTGCATTTCTAACAATAGATCCTCCCATAAACTACACATTGGACCTTTAACTTCCAAAATAAAGATTCTTTGTAAAACATTAGAATTAAGCAAAGGACCAAGACAAAGGATTTTTTATTATAAAATAAAAAATGTTTTTTTGAAAAGAGTTTGTTATATGAATTGGGATATATATGGGTCTTAAGAGATGACAAATGTTTTTTGGTATTGCATAAATGGTCCGTAAAGACAGAATTCTGCTTTTCTTTATATATATATATATATATATTTATATATAATTTGAACTTAACAGAAATAGGTTCAGAGAAAACTCAATAACATCGCAAAAACATCACAAAAACATTAGTAATAGTTTGTTATGAAGTTCAGAATTCTGAGTTCTTTAAAACCCCTGCAAAAAATGTTTTTCGTCTTGTTTTCCAGTGCAAATATTTAAACACATAACATAAGACAATAAGTATTATCCAGTGAAAAATAATTAAGAAAATACGCTTTTTTGAATCGAGATGATTTTTCTTACCCTACTGGCAGATTTTCTTCTTGTTTTACACATAAATCCTGATAACACGATTCTCATGTCAATTATGATAAATGACAAGACAAAACATTATTTTTGTTTTTGCAGTGCTTTCCTTTGCAAACTTTTCGTCCTGATTTCCTAAAAAACACTTATAAAAATGCTTGTTTTTTTTCAACCCAGAAAAAGGGACAAGCTCAAAAGTTGAAAATGGTTATACGTCACCAAACAATGGGTTAAAACACGCCAGCATTTTGGGTTGGAACAACTACAGTTTAATTTATAACCCTACCAAAAATCGTTTTTTAATTTTGAGACTGTAAAACAGTTGTTTGTTAGGGGTCAGTAGATTGTTGTTCTGTCTGTAATGCAAGTCTTTTCTATTAAATGGGTTAAATGGCAGAACAGCAGTAATGAACCTGATCTACATCCTGATTAAAGGAAATCTGTTTCCTGTCCTGCACTGATTCAAGCTGGAGGCATTCAGATATTCAGACTTCTGTCTCTGGTGCGTGACTCCCTTTCAACCTGTCCTGTATTCTCTCATAAACTTGCTCCAAAACCATTTGCACTGTTGTACCTCTAATCAGTCTTTCTAGATGTTTTCCTCAAACCGTCCCAGTGGATTTTCTTTTACCCTTCTTCGTTTATACTTTAATTAGGATAAACCCGCTTCTAAGCTCCATTTTAAGTCATGCCGATCTGTGCCTCTGTAAACCTTCAGCGAAATGAAACCGTGCCAACGGAACAAAGCTAAAAGACTTGAAGGGGAACGAACAGAACGCAAAGCAGCCATTTAATTCTTTCATTTCCTTCAAAGCCTGCTGCTTCTCTTTCCATCCTGATTAAAACCATCTCCCCGCTGTCCGTCGCCTCTCCAAACAGCTGCCGGTTCTCCTCCCGAGCTCGGCTCTGAATCTAAGCTAAACCGTCAAAAAGACGACAGGGGCAAACATGAGAACATGAGAAACGACAGCTCACAGCTGTGAAACAATCCACTTGTGTCATCAACCTTTATTTTATCTTTAAGAAAGATCACTTTTTTAGTATCTAGTTTATTGAATCGTGATTAATATCGCTACTGTCCAAGAATCACTTCTAAAGATTATGAACAATATTTTCTCTATCCTACCATCGATTCAAACATTTTTTTAACTTTTTTTAATGAATTCTATATGAAAAAATGCATTAGTGGGATTGAAAGAATAAAAATATATGAAACACTGGAAAACATTTGGGATAACCATTATCCCAGTGAAACCAGCAGCCAATTCCACTAGGCAGCCAGACACACAGAAGGGCCAAACAAGTGAATTTACACATTAAAATGGATCGACTGCAGATGAAAACGTGCATTATGAAAATATATTATTCTGGTGATTTATGTCAGTCGGCAGAATTAATATGACAGAAACCAGACGCTCATATTTTCATGCACACTCACTGTAAATATAAATACAAAATGTGCAGACGGGTCCCTCGAGCATCACTAAACCATCTATTTATAAAGCCGACTGTGATGGCAGGAATATTTTCTTTGCTTGTGAAATGCATTCGTCTTTCTTCATTTTTGTTTTTGTGTGAGAATATTTTAGAACTTTGCTTGTGCACGTACCAACAGGACACCTAAACAAACGTGACGCCAAACTTTTCATTCAGCGAAATTACAACGTTATACATTAAAATGGAAACGGGGAAAAAAACACATTCTTTCTCTTTTCGTAGAGAGTCGTTTGTATTTTTACTGTCGTTTGTTTTTTCATTTCACAAATGAAAAACTTGCAATACCAAAAATCCTTAGAGAAAGATATCAAAACTATTGTCATTGCTAGTCATTGGACTTACACAAACAAATACTGGGTTATTTTCAACTGTTCGCTGTCTTCGCTTATTTTATTCATTTGCATTATTATTTGCGGTTTAAGTTATAATAAAGCTAAGCATTTCATGCCTGCATTGCACAGCATGTTTGAGGGCGGAGCAATGCAGGAAGGGGCGTGTTCCTGTTGAGTAGTTGTGCGTTTTGTTGTCGATTTCAAATAACAACAACAGTTTCCAGAAATCGATTACCCTGCCTTTAACTTATGCTGGGTAAATCATTTTATGGGTTAATTTTGACCCGATGCTGGGTTGAAGATAACCAAGCATTTTAAGAGTGCATGTTGTTTTTTGCATCATTCACCACAAGAGAGTTTTGCATCATTCACTGCAAAAAATGCTTAGATAACAAAACCATTTCAAAGACTGAATGTCGAGTTCATTCAAAATGGAAAAACGTCATATTTTACACTAAGAATTCGTAAAAAAACCACAGAGCAGTTTTAAGTGGATAAGCACACTCACTACAGACATACAGAGACACATATAGACACACCTTGGGACGACTACTGAGCCATTTTAAAAGAAATCATCTTGTGTGGATTACAGGACTCTGCCGTTTGACTGACACGGGGGTCAATTTCTGAACGCCAATCTTCCTTTAAGATTGATTACTGCCTAACCGCTCACCACAAAGACGTCACAGCCTGCCATCACTGCCATTGACCTTAAATCACCAGATGGAAAATCAAAAATAGGAAAAATGTGCATGCGTTCAGAGACCAAAGACTTAAAGAGCACTTCAGTCCTGTGTGAATGAGACTCAACTTCTGTAATGATACACCCGCTGTGTTTCTTAAAATATATTGAATCTATCTGTCAACCTGTCTGTCTGTCTGCCTGCCTGTCTGTCTGTCTATATCTGTCTGTCTGTCTGTCTGTCTATTTATATCTATCTGTCTGTCCGTCTGTATGTACAGTATGTCTGTCTATCTGTTCATCTTTATCTATCTGTCTGTCTTTATCTGCCTGTCTGTCTGTCTGTCTGTCTGTCCATCTATATCTATCTGTCTATTTACGTATATCTATCTGTCTGTATGTACAGTATGTCTGTCTATCTGTTCATCTTTATCTATCTACCTGTCTGTCTATCTGTCCATCTATCTATATCTGTCTGTCTTCCTATCTATATCTGTCTGTCTATCTATATCTGTCTGTCTGTCTGTCTTTCTATCTATATCTGTCTGTCTGTCTATCTTTATCTGTCTGTCTATCTATATCTGTCTGTCTGTCTGTCTATCTATATCTGTCTGTCTTTCTATCTATATCTGTCTGTCTATCTATCTATATCTGTCTGTCTGTCTGTCTTTCTATCTATCTATATCTGTCTGTCTGCCTGCCTGTCTGTCTGTCTATATCTGTCTGTCTGTCTGTCTGTCTATTTATATCTATCTGTCTGTCCGTCTGTATGTACAGTATGTCTGTCTATCTGTTCATCTTTATCTATCTGTCTGTCTGCATGTCTGTCTGTCTATCTATATCTGTCTGTCTTTATCTGCCTCTCTGTCTGTCTGTCTGTCTGTCCATCTATATCTATCTGTCTATTTACGTATATCTATCTGTCTGTATGTACAGTATGTCTGTCTATCTGTTCATCTTTATCTATCTACCTGTCTGTCTATCTGTCCATCTATCTATATCTGTCTGTCTTCCTATCTATATCTGTCTGTCTATCTATCTATATCTGTCTGTCTATCTATATCTGTCTGTCTTTCTATCTATATCTGTCTGTCTGTCTATCTTTATCTGTCTGTCTATCTATATCTGTCTGTCTGTCTATCTATATCTGTCTGTCTTTCTATCTATATCTGTCTGTCTATCTATCTATCTATATCTGTCTGTCTGTCTGTCTTTCTATCTATATCTGTCTGTCTGTCTGTCTGTCTTTCTATCTATATCTGTCTGTCTATCTATATCTGTCTGTCTGTCTGTCTGTCTGTCTTTCTATCTATATCTATCTGTCTATCTGTCTGTTCATCTTTATCTATCTGTCTTTTTTTGCAGCTGAACCTTGCAAAAACTGATCTGCTCGTGATCCTGGCCGACCAGAAAACTCAGCACGACCTTTCCATCCAACTAGGTTCATCAACCATTACTCCTTCCAGAACGGCCAGAAACCTGGGCGTGGTAATTGATGATCAGCTGACCTTTGCTAAATAAAAAATTTTTAGCTTCGTATACTGTGATAGGCTGACTGAGACCAGTTGTGCTGCACCTATGCATTGTTGTCCTTTTGTTGCACAAATTGCTTCTATTGTTTTTCCCCTACTTTGTACGTCGCTTTGGATAAAAGCGTCTGCTAAATGACTACATGTAAATGTCTGTCTATCTGTCTGTCAGTCCATGTCTGTCTGTCTATCTGTCCGTTCGTCCATTTATCTGTCTGTCTGCCTGTTTGTCTATCTGGATAAACAGAGAGGAAAAGGTCAGAGGGTCAGAGGTGAGAGACACGGTGCTAAAAATACAGAGAGAAAGATGGAGGTTGAACAGACGCCTGCTGCTGGACCCGTGGAGTTTCTTTCTCAGCGGTGTAAACTTACAGATCCTGGCACTCATCTCCCAAACAACTTCCTAAAGTTCCCTGTACCTCACCATATATAAACAAAATCAGGCGCTTGCTTCTGTTAAATTAACCATAATGTGGATGATATGAACTCATTCTTAAACATTCTCTGATAACCAACACCGGTGGGAAAGTCAGGTATCTTGATTCGTTTCACATGCAGCCTGACGCTGCATTTTCATAAATAGTGTAACACGACGTCAAACAAGCGGGTACGTCACGAGTAACCCGAGGTTGTCCACGTCGACATTGGAGGCAAAGATAGTTTTATGTTAAAGTTAGTCAGCAAATGGATGGATAACGTAACTCAAACCAAGTCCAATGATGGCTGCTAAAAACGCCACGGTGCAAACGGCATTAGTTATCGAAAAAGCCAAGCATCTGTTAAGACGATACATGTCTAAAAACAACATTAACAGGAGTAAGAAGAAACACAACGCTCTTGAATTAATCACTCGCAGCCACTTAGGGAGAAGCAAAGGGTAAAACTGACAGAACAAATCGATATCTGGTCTGGATTTAAACAACACATCACGTCCTGACACGCGTGAAGAGCCAAGAGCGTTTTTTTGGGTCTCGGGTCGGGTTGCGCAAACTGCAGTTTGTGGTGCAGAAGAAGAGGGATATTCAGCGAGAGCTCTTAAACGATTTTAATTGTAGAGTAAAAACAAAACGGATGAGTGTAAAATCCAACGCAGCACAGAAGTGGGAAGAAAGTCTCTCATTATTTCACCACGACGCTAATTGGCCTCAGTCCCCGCAGATGCCTTACTCACCATTTGGCTCATACTGTATGTTTGTTAAGATCTGCATAACATAACACATGGTTTAAATCAAATTGTGAGATAGTTTTTTGGTATACCGATGAATGCTACTGATGTAAGCGGAACGAAAATTTCACCTATATTAACTCAAAAAATGTTGGTCAAAAGCTGCCTTAAATTGGCTCAAATTGGCATTTTAAGTCACTTGAACGTATATTAAACTGAAATAAAGTGAAAATTAACTTGATATTTTACTTATATACTTGTAAAAATGCAACTCGATTTTTTAAGTTCAAGTGACTTGTAAAGTCACATTCATATAACTTACAATTAAAGGCAGATTTTGAACTGAAGTAAGGCTTTTTTTCAGTGCATGTAAACAACACGTTTACCTAAATAAAGAAAAAACATCAAAACAATGCATTTAAACTACAAAAAAACTCAAACTCGTGTGCATCACGGCCTGATGTTTCCAAGCACACGGACCAACTACTGAACCACATCAGCCCAGTGAACATCAAACAACATACCCCCCAAAAAACTTTACAGAATAAAACTGAACATTTAATAAGAACATTGATTTAACGAGAATTGTTCATTGCATATCGACTTTAACGACTCGTAGAACAGTGAAATACAGAAAAACAATCTTTAATCTGGTCTTCAGTGTTTCTAAACAAAGTGGCTCGACACAGAAATGTGGAGATGCAATTAGAGGGAATCCGGTTCCAGGTGGGAGGAGTTACGGAGGGGTCGTGTCCTCGGCAGCCTGCGCTCCCTGCATTTCAATGTCTTCTGCATTCTGCTTCACTGGTTTTAATTTCCTCACAGCCACATTGAAAAGTCTTTAAAGTTCATCGCCAGAGACTCACAGATGTGCCATAGATGCATAAATGATGAGCCAGATTAAAATGCTTACACACAAACACACACAGTCATGTCTCGGTCCATCTTTCTCTCAACAATCACTTCTATCAGAACAAAGCAACACGCAGAAAGTCATCGACTCTATGGCGGTGTTTATGTCTTTTAAACTTTTCAGGGTTCAGATATTGACGTCTTGTTTTACTCTTCTTGTAAACAATCACCTAGAATTAATGCAAATATCCTTTTGAATAGTATAAATATTAGAGGTTAACGGTAAAAACAATAAATAATTTGTCGATTGAGTTATTTGGTTATTTTTTTCCAAATTCTTTATAGTAAAGTAAAAACTATAAAATCCTACTATTATTTTTTAAATTACTGTTTTTAAAAATGTTCATTATTGTGTTGTCGTGTTTTTGTTGCGTTTTATTGTGCAAGTTAGCTATATACGCTTTTGTAATTATTATAACTTAATCAAAACAACCCAAATGCAGTTCGATTGATATTACTTGGAATGCACAATAAAAACAAGATTTGTAAACATTTTTAAAAACATTTTTTGAACTTTTTTGCAAATGAAGGATTTCTTTTCACAATACGATTCTTAAAGTTACATTTATGATGTGAGTTTATTCTAAAGCAGGAAAATTATGAATCGAGAATATGGGTTTTTAACTTTTGAATGGTAGTGAATACTGAACCGGCCGGATTGAGCATCTCTCCTCAGGACGACCGTCTTCACTCTCTCACTGCCATCTAAACTCATCACGGCGAGCTAACGTCTGGCCGCCACCTCACATTCTCGTGCATTACCGTGGCGTATCTACATCAGTCAGTATTTTATAGCGTCGGGGTGGAAATCCAAAGCGGTTCTGTGATGGGTAAGGTGACGAATGAGGCTAAGCCCGATTGGGACGGGTTCGAATTTCCCATGCAGATGGTTTCAGAGCCACCGGATGGAAAATCTGGTACATTACACATTAAAAACTGAGTGGAAAAACATTGAGAGGATAATGGTTTAACCTGCAGTAATAGTAAAATATCGAACGTGTGTTGTGTCAGGTGAAGAAGACGTGTGCACAAGCGACGCAAGATGACCTGCAAGCCCACAAACAACCTGGATAACATTATGAAGAGGAAACATGCATGCAAATGTTGAGACGACACAAACTTTCCTTTGTCTAACTGTTGATGCTGGTATTGGGGGGGGTTTCCAAACTGCAGGAAGCTTGTGCGGAATAAATTATGTCAAGGCCAAAGTCAAAGTCTCCAAATGACGTATCCAGTAGTTTGAAGCTTGGCATGGCTTGATCTGAGAGGGTGATTTTGGTTTTGGTGTCGTCCAAAGTTCAAATCTGCAGGTTTGGATTGTAGATCTTATACTATATAAGAGACCCTTTCACTCTCATATAGTTCAAAATGTATCTGTGGAACACAAAAGAAGATATTTTGAGAAATGTCGCAGTGGTTTTGTGTTCCTACCACGGAAGTCAATGGGGTTCAGTGTTGTTGGCTTATCAACGTTCTTCAAAATGTCTTCTTTTGTTTTGTGCAGAAGAAAGAAACTCGGAGGTTTGAAGTGACGTGAGGGTGAATAAATAGGACACCATTTGAAAGGCATCAGTCCCTCATGACTGCGTTGCTCACTTGTGTAGATGTTGTTTCGGGTGTATTTGAGTGTTGAATGAGGCATTGAGGCAGTCTTGTCACACGAGCATGTCAACATCAACCCTAATCTGTGCCGACAGTCTGAACGCAGCGAAATAAACCATCATTAGTTTAATGACACAAGGGCACAAAGATCACGCAAAACCGCCTCCTCCTCACAGGGGTCTGTGATCTCTCTCTCTCTCTCTCTCTCTCTCTCTCTCCCTCTCCTGAAGTGATAGATATACTGCCGGCTTTTCTAATTTACTCCGGTAATGAGTGACAGAAGTCGGGCGTGTGCGGTGGGGCGACTCCACACAAACTGGGGTCCCGAACGATTCGGACGCTGTTTGTTTGATGTCTTGTGCTTTGAAACATTCACTGGGGGGTTACTTGTGAAACCGGTGAAGAAATCTTACACCAGCTCTTTATTATTCCATAGGATCATCACGTTCTGGTTCATCAATGGTACACCGAGATCAGGCTTTGAGATGAGAGGGTTGGAAAATGGATTCTGTCACCACGGCAACCGCATCTCTTGATCTGGTCTCTTTCTTCCGAGAGTGTCATCTCCTGGTCCCAACGGATGATTGACAGCTCTAAGGATGCGGTGCTTCCATAAACTTCATGGGATGAGATCTCAATCCTTCTGAATTCGGGGGAACAGGCAGCCATCTTGGCTCCAGGTGTCGGACACGTGCGTGTGCTTAGCAAATTAGCTAGAAGAAAGAGCATAGCTGGCCGACGGATTTGCTAATGAGACCTCAGCATAAAAAAATCACATCTGCACACGTGCAGAGCCGAGACACCGCCAGCTGGCCGAAGACCTGACATCTGTGTGCATTTAAACACCATAAATTGATTCAGTCTGTACTAGACAGATATTATACATATAATTAGGCAAAACATTGAATATTTCAAGCCTAGTTCTTTTGCTATTTAGCTTAATAAAGCAACCACAAATAGAAACTAAATAACACATACGAGAAATAAACCGAGCCAAACTAATAGATTAAAACAACTAAAAAAAACAAAGTTTTCAGTAAAAATACATTTCTAACACATGCAGATGGGGTTATTTATATTTTTATAAATGTACTGATAAAATTACAAAATAAATATTTATAAATGTGCTTTTTGAAAAATGTTAAAATGTTTTATTTTTGTAATATTTATGTGATCTGAAAAACTGATATTTAACTGTTTAAAATATAAGATTATGGTTAAAAATTAAGAGACCTTTTCAAAATAATTTTCAGTTTTTCTGAATTTATGTGTTTAGGTAAAATGATCGTTTTTCTTTCGTTCTGTGAACTACTAACATTATTTCTCCCAAATCTCAAATAAAAAAATATTGTTTCTATTTGCATGTATTTGCAGAAAATGAAAACTGGAGAGACGGGTGAAAATAACAGAAAAGATGCTCTGTATCAGATATTCAAGCACAGAAGTCACTTCATGGTCTTCAGAGAAAATAATTACTGGAAATAAATCGGCCGAATGAAAAACACGTGGGTATTATTGGCTGTTATCCATATAAGGCTAACACATAAAGATCTGTGATCTGATTTCTGTATGCATTACAACACCATAACACATGCCAAAACACAAGAGATGAAGGTTCACGCTCAGATGTGACGGTTCAGAGGCAGGTCACGTTTAACTCCGTAACCGAATTTCCATTTTCTTCATTTTCTTTCGCACATTCTTTTATTATTTACTTATAAGTAACAAGGGAGCTATTTCAAAAGACCTGATGGGAAAAATGCTCCTTTTATCCAAAATCAATATTGACGCGGCTGTGCTCAGCTACAGTACGAGAGAGACACCCATGTGGACGGCACAACCAAATGGTAAATGGATTATCTGCTTATAATCACATATCTACCTGGTGGTCGCATATGATCAGAGGCTTATGAAAAGTGGTCCTGGGTATCACTGTTACTGTAACAATGGCAGACTTTACCCGTGTTTACAGTCAGATGTCTGCGCTTCATGCATCACCTGCATTGATCTAAACTGTGTGATGACGGGCGTGTGATTCTGCAGCCAAGCCTGCAGCGGGGGTCTAAAGCAGTGGTCCTCAAAAGGGGGGCGTGGACCACAAGGGGGCCCCAGTTGACTTCTAAGGGGGCCTGAAAATGACTAATACTTTAATATTAGACAAAATGAGCATTGAAATACATTTTAAAACAACTAAAACCAAAATATTTATTATCACTTGTCCATTTTTATAATTAATAAACACTGAATATCCAGCTCTGAAATATTTTAATGAGTAGAAATGTTGAGTTTTTGTGAGCGGGAGGGGGGCCTTTGAATATTGGGGGGGGGCTTGGAGTCAATAAGGTTGATAACTCCTTGTCTATAGAGAAACAAACAGTTCAGGCCTTGGGTAAATACATTTCAGTTGATAAACTTCTAGCAAACATCAGCATTCACATAAATCACAGCACATTTGCGCAATACGGTCAAATTTTCCTGGAGTACAACAATAAACCTTGTTTGTAAATGTTGACACTATTAAACGTAGTGTTTGTATTACACGTTCCATAACTGTAAACACTGGGTTTTTTCTTACAGAAACAGACAGATTCACGATAAACCACAACACCAGCTGCAAGTGTCCAGCCTTGTCTAACTTATTTATTTCAGACAAAAACGTTGTGATGAAGACAATATTGTCACTAGTTGAACTTTTAAAGTTCACCCAAAAATTGTAATTTTGTCATCATTCATTCACCCTCATGTGGTTCAAAACCTGTATGTGACTTTCTTCTGTGGAACACAAAAAAAGATATTTTGAGAAATGGCTCCGTGGCTTCGCGTCCATACAATGTAAATCAATGGGGTCCAAGTTACCAACGTTCTTAAAAATCTTCTTTTGTGCGATGAAAGAATTTTCATTTTTCATTTTTTGGTGAACTGCTCCTTTAATACGTCCAAAGCAGATGTCCAAAATCCACGACCAGAGTCAAATCTAATATCCCCAATTAAAGTTCTTTCCATTATCTATCCGTCTTTAATGATGGTCTATTGGTTTTCATTCAACTGATAAATCCAAATTTTGAATAGCCTTAATGATACAAATGTACAGTATACCCAACAAAGCGTCTATGAATCTGCGCATCCCACAAACCCTTGCAGCCGCTCAGTCTGCTCTGAATGTTTTGTGTTCAAACCGGCCCCATCTTTCCTCCTCTTGAACCCTATCCAAAGCCTCTCTGATTTCACGAAAAGCAGCAGAAGCTAAAGACGAAATCGAGAAATCTGGCCCCTACGTCCAGAAAATATTCTCTTTCCTGTCTTTCATGCTGCCAGGGACCGCATCGCTCCATCTCTGAGGCCAGCGCGGCCTAAAACTATGAGGAGTATTTTCAGCTCTGTAATTTGAAACACAGAACGATACACACAAAATACACACGTTTTTCTGAAAGCTTGTGTCCCGCCCAACCTTGACACCCTCTGCCCATTAAACTAACAACCTCTGCTGAAAATGAGCTCGACTTTTACTAATCGATTTAAACCACACACCAAAAATCAGCGGGCAGAATGGTGACCGCAGCACGTGGAAGCTAAGCATGATGGGTAAGCCATGCCCAATAAACCCTGTTACCCCTCAAAGGTCCACGAATTAAAGGAATGTTTCATACATGTCAATTACCATTAAATTGTAGCGATTCGTTTCTAGAAAAAATCCTGTAAAAAAGCAGAAATTTTCCAGCAGCTAGGGTGCCAAAAATATTATTTTGCTGTAAAATTACACCAGGGTTTTTGGTGGTAAATTTAACTTTTTCTGACTCTTTCTTATAATTAAAAAATACACGAAAAATACGAAGAAAAAAACAGGAAAATTCCATAAAATTAGTTTTTTGGACACTATCCTTGAAAAATCTGCAAAAAAACAGCCAAATTCTGTCAAATTTTACATTACAGCATGCGTTTCAAGAATCTTTGATATATTTGTATTTTCTGTATTTTATCTTTTGCCCATTTCATATAATTTCTCTTCCTTATGTCTGTACTGTTTTTTATGTCTCTCCTGCTAAAATCTACTTAAAAATGTGCAATATTATGAAAAATGTGACAAAAATTTAATAAGAAAAATTGCAGCTTTTTGTTAAAGTCCCCGTGAACCGGAAGATGCGATCGTTTTAACTTCCGTATTCTGACACACTTCCGAGTGAAAAGGAATTTCAAAGGAGAAAATAAGTGGGCGTGGCTTGCATTTTTCACTGCGAATTGATTGGATGTGATAGGAAACAGCTGTTGCATTCTGAAATGAAACTGGCAGCAGACTGACAGTTTAAGGGGAGGAGTTAACGGATGCTCCGCCCAAGCCGTCTAATTTACGTCATTTACACGGCGGAAGTGCATTTTCAGATTTTAACTGAAGATTATGAGGGTATATGAATTTTAAAAAGAAAATGACCCACATTGATAAGCTATTTACTATAAACGCTGCAATACTTCATGAGAAAATAAGAATTGTAATTTTTAATTTCACTGGGACTTTAAAGCATATAATAAATTACTCAACTAAAAAAAGGTGTAAGCAGCAATATTATAAAGCAGTAAGAGTTAAGAGATCTATAGGCATTTAACAGTATGTCATGCCTCAGAACACCCCTTACCATGTTTTACAATGGTAAAACAAACAAATAAATAAATACAAATTAATTTAGGACAAATTTTACTAACATGTTACATAGAAATACGGGGTTTAAAGGACATACTAAATCACAAAGGCCCTTGCACGTGCATTCACCATATAAAAATCAAGACAAAGCAGAAAATCTTCATTCAAACCACACATTCTCCCAGCACACACATAGACGCAGTCATGCCGGCTACCTAAAATACAGCCGTGCGTCTGAACGTCCACACACTGATTACAGATCAGACTCAAACCTTCCAAAAGAGTAAATTACACAGTCTCGCTTCTTCATGTAAATACCCCGGACTACAATTAGCCTCTATTTTTACCCCACCTGTCTATATCACACAATCCATCGAAATAAAGCAAGCAAACCACGCGGTCGCTCACTTGTCATCGGCCGGCGCATGAAAGCACAGCGTTACGGGCTCAGGCTGTGTTTCACGTGACTGTCTATAAAAACATCTCTCATTTGCTAAGCCAGATTTCAAAATTTTCAGGGAACGTATACAGCCGCGGAAAAAATAAGAGATCATTCCCAATTTTGATGTAATTATGTTTTCTAGATGTATTGTGGTCATTCCAGTCCAGTGTCTGTTGAATTTCAACACAATCAAACCTCAGGAGTGACAAAGTCATCCAACAGCAATGTGAAAAGTCTGACAGTGTTGGGTGTAACTAAGTACTAAGTAATGCTTACTAAGTAATTAGTTACTGTACTTTAATTACTTTTCCCTTGAAAAAGTAAAGTAAGGGATTACTCTTCTTTTTTCTGTAATTTCATTACAGTTACTTCTGATGTAATTAAACTAAACTTTAAAATCCGTGTTTTAATGTATAATTCTCACATTTGTAATACTTTGGTCAGTTAATAAGAGTACTTTATGTAGTTTTACGTATATTATTTATTTGAATGAATTAAAAGAGCCTTTTCACGTCTATCCTTGAATCACTTAACTAATCAAGGTTGATGTAGGATATAGAAAGATTAGTAATAATAGAGAAATAGAGAAATAATAGAGAATAATTAGTAATAATAGAGAATAATAGATAGAGATTAGTAATAAATACTTTTTGGAAAGAGTCATGTGTACAGTAATCTAATTACACTATTGAATATGTAATTAGTAACTAGTAATTAATTACTTTTTCAGAGTAACTTGCCCAACACTGGACAAGACACATGAAAACTGTGATAAAAGGTTATCACGTTAAAAAATACTTGTCGAGTTGAACTTTTCCTAAATGCATGTAGAAATATTGCTGTTGTATTGCTTAAAATTCAAGTGACTTGATTTACGAACGAGTCAGTCCAAAGAATCAAATGAATCAACTGGTCTGTACGAACACCTAGACCTCAACAGGCCATATTATGAAATCTCTGTTTAATCTTTATTAACCCGCTGTAAGATGTCTATAGAGACAACCCTACTTATATTTATTGGAAAGCATCGTGCCTGATTAAAAAAAAACTTGAAATGCTGATAAAGCGAAAGATAAAATGAGAAAAGATGCAAATGAAGACAGAGAAAGGCACAAAGCGCGTGTCGTATTGAACGTTCTCAGTTTCACGGATGAGAGAAAAACATTAACTCTCATGCACACACTGACAGAAGAAACCTGGCCAAAATCCAATAATCTGACGCTCTAACAACAAAGTGACACGGATCACACAAGAGTGTGTGTGTGTTTAGATCACAGCAGGGCCTCAGATGTCCGATCTAACACGTTCGGAGATGTTAATCCTTTCTGTAAACCTTCCAAACTACCGGTTGTTTGCTCAGAGAGCAGTATGGGTAATAGATAATCCATCGGATTCGGCCTCAGCTTTATGTACCTTCAGAAGACACTTCAAATAAAAAGCCTCTCGCTGTCGGTGAAGGCTCGGGTGAGGTCACACCTCACCTCAGAGAGGACTGTGGGAATGTTTGGTCAGACTCGTCCCGAACTTCCTCGTTCCTGCTCAGGTCGGTAGGATTGATTCGTTTCTGACACCACAGTCTCGATCGCACCATCACGGTGTCACGGATCAAACGGTCAGGGTCACACGGACATCATACTGTACCGTTTCCCAGGGTTCAGTGGGTTTCCATGGTGACCAGCTCATGAGAAACAACTCCCATCTATATGTAATATATTAACATTCACAGAAAGCAAATGGAAAAGATCTGTTTTTGTAGTTTAAGCAGGAATTTGCTACTTTTGTCTCTCTATCGCCACCTCTGTTTGAAACATAAAATTGCAGCTTTATGTACATTACAGGTGTTCAAATCAAATGACATTTCACACAAAATCAAACCCGACAGCTCCAACTAGAATCCTTATTACAAGTGATTTTTGTTCATTTTGAACCAACACAAGTTACATATTGCAACATTAAATTACGAAACGAATGAAATAGAAACAAATATGAATGAAACTATTCATATTGCTTCAGTAAGAAGGTGACAGCAGGTCAAAGGTTAAGAGGAAATGATGCGTCCAGCACAGGAAGCTGGTAAAGATAAGAGCTTTTCACAAACCTGAACCGCTGATGGCTGAGCCCTCGGGTCAAAGATACGCAGCTTCTTGTCCTATAGAGAGAAAAGTATAACAGGTTCAAATGTAACCTAAAATAGATCATGATTTCAGATACATCACATTATGAATAACATCATAGATTTCAGTACACAGTTCTTACATTTTTATTTAAACTGAAATTCATGATTTTATCGACACTACGTTTTGTTATTTTGCACAAAAATACAGAAAGTTGGCTTCCTAAACACTGACATGTTTTTATTCAGTTAGTTAATATTCAAGATATCAAGATTATACTTTCATAGAATGTTCTTTACATTATGAAGAATGAAAATGAAAACAGTAAATCACAAAAAATGACTTTAGCTGGGTTTTCACATGCACTTCTGTATGATCGTTTTAAGTTATTGATTCTTTGTGGAAATCTACCGGAAGTTAAGTTTGGGCCACATAATGTAGGTTTTATGTTGTTACCAATGAAATTGTCTACAAGTAGTTAAAAGCAAACCTCATATAGACGGTTTCAATGAACGCGTGCAGTTAACTTCCAGTCTGTGTTGGCTAGTGTCTAATAATAAAACTATTTATTAGGGCTGTGAAGCGATTCAATTTTTTTATTAATTAATTAATAAAATAAAAATAATTAATTAATTAATTATATGATGTTGCGTTTAATTTATCTAATTAATCGCAATTTAATCACACGTCACATTTGACCATCATATCATTTAAAGCCATAATAGACGATACGAAAGTAGCTTCAGATGTTCAGAAGCTAAAACGGCCATAATTTAGTTTATTATAATTAAAGACCAAAACCGTTTAGATACTAACATTCTTAAGAAATATTTTCCTTTTCCCCAAAGAAATGGTAATTCAAGATAAATTAGATATTTAGAAATAGCATAAATAATTGAAATATGTGTGACCCTGGACAACAAAACCAGTATTAAGGGTTAATTTTTCGAAATTGAGATCTTTAAATAATCCGAAAGCGGAATAAATAAGCTTTCCATTGATGTTCGGTTTGTTATATGATATAACTATTTGAAAATCTGGAATCTGAGGGTGCAAAAAATTTATTATAATTAACGTGTTAAATGCTCATCCCTACTAATTATATTTAATTTAATTTATGTTAATATTAACTTATCTTATTATTTTATTGTATAATAATTGTATTAAATAAACGATTTGTTGAATTTTGTTGCATGTTCATTTTATAAAATATAAAATAAACAATTTGTTGAATGGGTCCTGTAGTTTGGTCGCATTTAAAGAAGCCGTATGGTACATTGACATCTAGTGGTTGAGCTTGGTATCGCAGTCTTAATTCAAAATAACGGAGAGACAAGTTTAGCCAAGGAACGGTTCGGTTTCTTTTGCTTGTTATTAGAAATAATCTACAGGCACTCTATTGTTAGTGAATGTGTACCAGAAGTTAATGGCGTCAGTAACGTTTGTTTATGTTGTTGCTTTGAAACCGTCTATAGACGTTACACTAGGGTAGCGTTAAAACGTCTCCAATTGAAATCTTAATAGTGTTTGACACTTTCATAATCTGAATGAACTGCGGTTCGAAATCAGTCAAAACCACCGTCTGATCTTGACTCAATGTCAAGATCAGTTCAGACAATCAGTGACCATCAGATGACCTTATTAGCCCAAAAATACAGCCAATCAGAAGAGAGAACACGTGAGCTCAGCGAGGGGAAGTGAGAGCTAATAGAAACAGTCTGTGGGCGCTGTCACTCAACGTCATCATTCAACCCAACATATCCTTAATGAAGACCAGAGACCGACACATACACTTGTGAAACCTCAGAGAGAAAAAATCCCAAAGAGTATAATCTCTGACTTTGACACTAACTCACGGTACTTCACAAGCATGTGAAGTAACCTACAATCTTATGTTTCAAAGAGAGATGGAGAAAAAGAGGCAACAGTTTACTAAAAATACGACCTATCTTGGAAGCCCACTTGAAACCAAGATATTTTTCAAACCCTCCTTAAAAATAACACAGAAGTTCCTTTCCCACAATGCCCTCTGTCAGAAACCACCGTGGCATCGTCTGTGACCATAATCTCCTAACAAACACACAAAGCACATGTCACCAAAGCCAAGATATCTGACCAACAAAACAACATAAACAAACAGTCAACGCTCACGAGGAAGCACACGACTTGACAACTGCTTTCCTGTAGATTGCAAAGGTAAAATAATCCGATGAGAAATGTTTGAGTTCATATTGAGATCTTCAATAATATTGACTTTTGAGTGCAGACTTAACAAATCCGAGCTCAGTTAGAGACACTGTTGACATCTCTTCTGAAACTCTAAAGACATTTGTGAGATTTCTGACTCTTTTTCTCAGAAGAAATATCAGAGATGCAAAAGTATCCATTTGTTCTCCATTTAATCTCATTGATGTCCAGGAGAAATAATTGAGATATTTGTGACCCTGGACAACAAAACCAGTATTAAGGGTCAATTTTTCTTTCAGATTCAGATTTTTAAATAATATGAAGGCTGAATAAATAAGATTTCCATTGATGTGGTTTGTTAGGATAGGACAATATTTGGCTTCACTGCAAAAAATGACTTTCTTACTTTGTATTTTTGTCTTGTTTTCCCAGTACAAATGTCAAAAACTTCTTGAATCGAGATGCATTTTCTTGATGAGCAAAATGACCTAAGAAAATAAGTCTTGTTTTTGGACAAAAAATATGAAATTTCAGTGAATTTGTGCTTAAAACAAGCAAAAGAAAATCTGCCAATGGGGTAAGAAAAATAATCTTGAATTTACTGACTAAGAAAAATGTAAACCTTAATTCATGATTATTTTTCTTACCCCATTGGCAGATTTTTTGCAAGAAAGTCATTTTTTGCAGTGTTGAAAATCTGGAATCTGAGAGTCCTTAGTATAGCATATTACTCGCAAAAATAAAGTTTTTATATATTTACTGTAGAAAATTGACAAAATAACATGGGCTTTATTTAATATTCGAACGATTTTGGGCATAAAAGAAAAATCGATCATTTTGACCCAAACATTGTATTTTTGGCTATTTCTAAAATCGTTCGTGGTCCAGGGTCACATTTTTTTCTTATGGGATTACATGTAAACAACCTCGATTAAGTCACCACATTTTCTGAGCTGCTTGACAGAAATCTGCAGATTTCAGCAGAATGTTTTTCGACACGGCAATTTTACAAAGTCATCCACCAAAAAATCGAACAAAACATGTGGAAGATATCAATTCTTCAGTTCTACAGGCACACATCTCCTCCTCCAGCATCCTGTTGTTCATGATAAGATCCCTGTTATTTAAACTCTTTCCTCTCTCGCGTTGTTATGACAGAACAGGATTTTATTTGCTGTTTATAGTTTAACGCTGGATGAGACGGCCGTCACGGGCAGCCCACCCACAGGGTCGCCAGAGAGGTTTTGAGTCTTACCCCCGGGCATACAGATGAGACCTGACGGCCACAGAAACCGTCTAAGAGTTCTGATCCCAGACCTGCCACCACGATTACCATCCGTGTAAGCACAGGGAAGAAACTGACCCCAGATCCGCTTTAAACAGAGACCTGCGATTCTACAGGGAGGGTTTTATTACAAGTCTGCTCAAATATAACCGACTACACACAGTCTGACCTGTATAACCCCAGACGCCCTTCAGAGAGAGAGAGAGAGACCCGACACACACGGCCCAATAAAAGAAACGCACATCACACACACACACGTGCGCACACACGCACACACACACACACACACACACACACACACACACGCAGGACCTGATCTGTGTGTACAGATGCAACAGCTGCGCAATTCAGTTTGTGTCAAATTCAAGATTATTCTCACACGGATCTTAATGAGTTTCAATCCCACACACAACAAATACACACACGCTTGTGTAAATATCACACAATCCTTACGGTCGCCATAACAACAAACTATGATTTCAATGCAGCACCCTGAGGACATTTGGATGGGATCATTATTTTGCTATTTTTTACGTGGGAACATACCATCCGCATGCTGTAAAGCAAACAAAAAGACAATTTGTAATAATAGCTTCATACAGCATTTTCTGGCCGATCGTGTGCAAACGTAGAAGTTCAAATTTGAAGGTGTGGTTAACCAAGCATCACAAATGCGAACGGAACATACGGGACAAAATACACCACTAGAATAAACCGTAAAGGTTTTTGCACACACAGTCCGAAAGTTTCGCATGCGTTTTTTCGTATTTGGCGCTCGTTCGTACGATATCTCTGAATTGTCAAAACGCCTCTCAAAATGCTTGCTACTGATGCGAAAAAGTCAGAATTTTTTTATGACGGACGAAAATATCGGAGGCAGTGAAAGGCGCTCATCATTTGCATAAAGTTGAACAATTCTCAACTTTCGTCGTTGGACACGCCCACTTTCTGTCGCCAACGGTCAGTGAGTTCGTTTACATGCACAGTCTTACTCCGATTATTCTTAATAAGCTGATATATGTAAGGTCATGTAAACGCGTAAAGCGGTTTTCTTTTATCGGGGAAAAGTCATAAACGGCTTAAGCAAAACCCGCTCGGCAGAGGTCGTTTTTTGCCATTACTCCGATTCCGAGCTGTAAACGCCTTAGCCGGTTTTCTCTCAGTTTTGTTTACGTGCGCATGTCTGACAGCGCAGTAGTAAAAGTCCCAAACGGATGTTATAGTAAAATAACGTATAAAAGTCCGCTCTCGAATCATGGAGTTGATGTAGAAACGTCAAAATGAAGAACTATTGTTGCACATGCAGGTACTGCGCACATGAGAAGAGATATAAAAATACAGCTTCTGACCGTTTTCCCGCTGCATTTTTAATTACTAAACAGACGTCACGGCACGCGAGAAACCCGGCAAGTCTCAAACGTCCATGTAAACGCGCTTTTCTGCGTAGCCGGTTTATTACTATGCATGTAAACAATTGAAAGCAGGTTTTATTTTAAGCTGATTTTTGATAGATATCCGTTTATTTTGTGCGCTAGCTTGAAATGAATGACATCGCGTCGCTCTGCCGCTTCTAGTTCCTGCCTGCGTTCTGTAAGTGTTCGCATCTTTTTCTGCAAATGATTTACATCACATTTACATTTCTTCATTTGGCAGACGCTTTTATCCGAAGCTCCTACAAGTATAGGAGAGCATATAAACATTTTGTCAACACGCTAAACAGTACAGTTTAGTTTAACGTGAATAACATTATAAAACAACTTTAAATGCATGCCTCATGCTTTCATTCGTATCAAACACTCGCGCGTTTAAAATAAATCAACACTTGTATCATAAACGTCATCATCAACGAACGAAGCCGGCGTGATAAATGTGCCCGTGACTCCGAATGAGGCCTGTCATGAACCCAGCTCTCCGCTCTCCCCCTTTCACCTAATGATGGGGGAAATCGCTGGAATCAAACACACATGTCAGCGCTGCTTATTTGCTTTAATAAGGTGAATTTGGGGAGATTGAAGGGCCCGTTCACTTAAATTACAGCGGGACTCGCGAGGGCACAACCTCTGCAGTTCAGCCTGCGATCTAGTGTCACATTTCACATCTTTTTCCCCTTCTGAAAATTCAACACGGTTTAACTAAAAAATTTTTTTAAAACAGTTACTATACTTGTACTACTTTTTTAACTTTCCATGGGTTTCCAATTTACAAAAAACTTTTTGAGTTCACACTAAATCAGGTTAAGCAGAAATTGGCGTCTAGATGATATCCATTCAGGGTCAGCACAAACCAAAGCAAACGGTGGCCATGTGTCTCTCCTGTACATTCCTCATCCGCTCATAAACCTCGGCATCATTGGCTCTGGGAGTATTAACAGGCTAATGGAAAAGTGCTGTTGTTATGTCTTTATGTCTTGCTCTCCGGGTCCCTCCGCACGGGGTGAGCGTGCCCGACTCAAACTCTCCGTCAGGGTGCTAAATCACCAAGATCGCAGAAGACACTGTGCTCACTTTGCGTAATCCCAGGGATCGCACGTTCTCTCATACAAATCTATAGTATAATGCAATGTAAGTCTCTTTAGGTTAAAGCGTCTGCCAAATGCATAAATGTAATAACGATATTTTCACAATATCTATTGAAAACAATTAATTTTTTACACTTTTTTTTGTTTTCTCTCTTTTTGGCCAATGAAGCGCACTCATAATACAAGAGGCGGAGAGCAAGCGTAACCCATGTGGCTCTTGCTGACATGTTTAGCATGTCAAATGGTGTAGAAATGAAACAGTAATGTTTTTAATAGCACGGTACATAGCATGGTATACCAATACTGTGATACCCCTAACTAAAGAATTTCAGATTTGACATACAAATCAATTTTAAGGTTGTTTTTTACCATCGTTGACTGTTAAACAAGCATCTGGTTGCCAGATTGTAGAAAAAAGTACTTAATGTTGACTCTGACAGCCTCAAATTAAACACATGCACTAAAAGTCATTCGCACACTTTTATATTGTAAAGGCTATTATAAAGATTTTTGAAAATAAAGTAGCAAATGTGAATTTGAGACATTGAAATCCAAGAGTCCTGTAGTCCACTTGTTTAAACAAAACCATATTCCATCAATTCAATCAAAACATTTCTCCTTCCAAACAGAAACCTTTTGTGTCCAGAATTAGAAAGAAAGGAAAAGTGTGGTTTAACGTTTTAAATGAGTCACAAAAGAACGCTCACGCTGAAACGTATGTGGATGTAAAGTTTCCTTTTTTTAAAAACAAATGAAGTGCTAAACTTAAATTAACACGTCTTTTAAGTAAATGACTACAGGCAGGTTTACAGTAACCAGCTTTCTTAAATCACATTGACTGATCCACGTTTTTCAGACCGGTAAAGGATGCTGTGTGAAGACCTCATCGAGACCACTATCACTGACAGACTTTTACGCCTGCGAATGTGATCATGTTGTTTTCTGGTAATAAACTGAATCTGTGTGAAGATGCACACTGACGTGACGCTCACATCGGCAAACGGACGCATGACGCAAGAACAAGCACAGCGGCGACATCTGTTGGTGAGCATCCGCAATTACACCTGACAGGCCACAACTGTTTTTCGGGTTGGAAAGATTATTAAACTGATTTTGAACGCAAATCCGAACAGAAATAGTTTTAAAACATTTGTCACCTAACAGAGAACCAACTAAAGGCTTGATTTGGGTAATTATAATATGTTTAAAGACCCACTGAAGTGTCTTGAAGAGTTGATATTTCAATTTAACTAGGATAGTTTAAATGTTTGAAAACAGTCAACAGCATTCATTTTCCCTCACAACTTGCAATCTGACAAGAAACTGAAGTGCAGAATGATGTCATAAAAATTGTTGATCCATATTGGCTGAATGCTTAATCTCCTAAATCCTAAAAGGTGCACGCTAGTTTAAATATCCCAATATGTTGGCAAACATATTCCCTAAAAGCCCAACAATCTTCTGTTTATTTTCTATGAGATTTATTCTAAAAGAATTTAAACCTCATGAAGTTTCAAGAATTTTATACAAATCTAATTTACCTTGCAGGATGAAGCCAACAGAGAGCCATCTTCCTTCCAGGACAGACCCTGAATCTGATCGGCATGCTGTTCCAGCACTGAACACAAAAACAGAACATAACACCGCTGCTCTCCTTCACATGGATCATGAACACGTACGTTCACACGCTTCACATCAGATGATAGTGTCAGAATACACAGAAAACACACGTGATGTAAAGAGGAGCACACTCAGTAGGCATGATGATGCTGGGGGGAAGCGCACCGCACACAAGTGGCGATGTAAGTTTGGGGAAATGTGGCGACAGCACGCCGGGCAAAGCGCATGTGATAGATCTCAGGCCACGTTCAGACCGCAAGCTTAAACCTAACCTAGTTTCTTTTAGTTATATCATTATTCCAATTCATTACTTAAAGGGATAGAGTTGACCAAAAATTTAAATTCTGTCGTCTTGTATTAACCCGCATCTGGTTGAAAACATGCGACTCTTTTTTCAGTGGAACACAAAAGAAGACATTTTAAGAAATGTCTCAGTTGTTTTGTGTTGTTCAATGTTATTTTGGTCTTTTGTGTCCTGCAGTGTGAACGCAGCTTCAGAGATCTGCTTGCGTTGTGCAAAACAAAACCCAGGCTGTCCACAAATACTTGTTTGCTTTTGACAAAGCGAATTATTGTGTGAAATGTCCAAATGTTAAACTGGCAAACAGAGAGAGAGAGAGAGAGAGAGAGAGAGAGAGAGAGAGAGAGAGAGAGAGAGAGATCCGGATGAGAGTGACGGTGAAATGTGTGGTTTGGGTGCAGCACCAGCAGGTGGCACCAGAGAGCCGTCATGGGGGACCTCCTGAAACATTTACCTCACTTCAACGCCCAGAGGACTGTAACAAACCAGAGGCTCGGCAGATCCAACAAAACATTGCATACACACACAAACAAATAAATAAATCACACATAGACAAAAAACTAACAAACAACAGAGCAGAGACGCAGACAACATTATGAGCGTTTCCCAGTAATGGGAGAGCAAAGTCGTTTTAAAGGGACACTTCACCCAAAAATGAAAATTCTGTCATCATTTACTCACCCTCAAGGTGTTCCAAACCTGTATAAGTTTTGTTGTTCTGCTGAACACAAAGGAAGATATTTGTGAGAATGTCAGTATCCAAACTGATCTCATCCCCCATTTACCGTCATAGTAGGGAAAATAAATACTATGGGAGTCAAAGGGGGATGCGATCTGTTTGGTTACTGACATTCTTCCAAATACCTTCCTGTGTGTTTATCAGAACAAAGAAATGTATACAGGTTTGGAACAATCTGCTGGTGAGTAACTGATGACAGAATTTTCATTTTTGGTTGAACTGTCCCTTTAAGCAGTTGTAAAATCTGAAATGACAACCCATAAAACAGTTACCATCTGAATAGGGCTTGAGTGTAAACCTGGTAAAATAATTTGTGACCACTTTAAAGGCAGGGTAATCGATTTCTGGAAACTGTTGTTGTTATTTGAAATCGACAACAAAACGCACTACTACGCAACAGGAACACGCCCCTTCCTGCATTGCTCCGCCCTCAAACGTGCTGTGCAACGCAGTCATGAAATGCTTAGCTTTATCGTAGCTTAGACCACGCAAATAATAACGCAAATGAATAAAATAAGCGAAGACGACACAAGTATATACAAGCAGCACACTGGTTCCAGATAAACAATGACGCTCAAAGCTGCTCCATTACACAGCTGACACGAAAACAATATGTCTTGGTTCTGACAAACAACAAAACCAATGTTACTCACATACTGATCCGAATCAAAACAACCTCCCCAGGGTGATTTTTAGACGATCTTGCTTTCTAACATATCTCCGATAAAAACCTTCGCCATACCGTGGGTTCTAAAGGTGCATTTAGACCGCCAGCAGCTGTGTCACTGTGTTTGTCGTTAGTTTCTAGCTACGAGGTAGTGATAGACTGATATATTGCCGTGGCCGATATATCGGTTGATATTTGGAAGTTTTTAATTAACGGCATCAGCCGATGTATTTTTAAAAATCGCCGATATTTTTTTCCTGTTTGGCCCCCATACAGCACATTAGAATTGTATTCATAAAAATGGCACTGAGATTTAAGGCAGGCATTTGCCACTTAGTGATGTAATATGACCTCAGTAAAATGGGTCGTGTAAGGTGGATGAGATGCAAAAATTGTATGGTAAGTATCAATATGTTTAAATTGCTATATTTTATTCATATTAAGCCATGTTTAGCTGCCCACAATAAATATAAACGCAACACACGATAATTGTTCATTTAGTTTCACCAATGTTTTGTATTTACTCATTTAATTGCATTTGTGTTATATCGGCCGATCGGCCACAGTGCTTTCATAGTTTCGGTAACCCCACATCCCCATTTGGTCGACCACTACTACGAGGTCGTTAGAAGGCGTTCCTAGCTTTGGTTTCTCTAGTAAGTTAACATTTATAAACAAACCCTGCAGTAACTGACGAGAGACTGATCATGTGAGCTTGCTGCTTTATTCCTATTGGTAGTCGCTCCCGAAAGTTGCTCATCATTTGCATAAAGTTGAGCAAATCTCAGCTTTGTCGCGTCGCTAGACACGCCCACTTCCTGTCGCCAACAGTCACTCTCCATTGAAATGAATAGCTGTGTCTGAATTCGCCCCCTATCTCCTATATAGTGCACTATATCGGGTGTCCGCCATTTTGTAGTGTTGCCGAATTCTTCACTACTAGTTCACTACTTTTACCCACAATGCATTCTGATTTTGAGTGTACATCCGATGTACACATGATACAACGCGAATCACCCGTCTGAGTGTTTTATTTGAAATATATCAAGTAATTTTATTAAACATAATAAATGTAATAGTAAATAAACGTGGCAAACATTTGTTTAGTTCTGTTTATTAAAAAACTAATGCAATAAACAAATAATGTAAAAATGAACTTTACCATTTTACAAAACAATCCATAAAGCCACACAGATGTAATATAAGCGTTATGACGAATGTCCGCGACAGTACTGTCAGACGCAGGATATATTACGTCAGTGTCTGAAATTGTTCGCTCATTTTCATTCACTTCTTCCCCATATAGTGGACTATTTAGCATTCACTATATAGGGAATAGTGAATGAGTGAACAAGTGAGCGAATTCAGACTCATGCTAATGACATCGCCTCAATGCCTCGACTTGTCGACATCGCTCTTTCAACAGTCTTTCTATGCTTGCTTGCTCTCTTCCCTCCGTCAACATGAGCGTACACGCCCCTTACTGCTGATTGGCTACAGAAAGTTTGTTTTGGTACCTGGCCCGTTTTTTGAAACAATGCTAACCCTGCCTTTAAATCAGGTGTGTCAGACAAGTGATGGTTGTGTATTAACACAATTAAAGGTGTGTGTGTACCTGTGAGGGCGGAGTCTCTCGTGATGTCCCACACCTGGACTCCCTTTGTTGACGCCACGGCGAGCAGATCTGAAGCCGCAGGGTGGAAGAGAACGATCTCCAGCCGACCGTCTCCTGGAGTCAGAGTCACCTCTGCACTGCCTGGCTGATCCTGACACGCATCACACACACGCCACACTTTCACCTGAAGGAAAATCACATTATTTCACATTTAATATTACCCCAACAAACCTTAAATGTTTTAATAAATGTTCCTGGTTTGCAATAACGACCTGAAGCAGTCAGGATTGTGTGACACTTTGAGACATTTGTGACCCAGGACAACAAAACCAGTCTTGTCGATAAATTTTTTATATTTTATATATAATATGAAAGCTGAATAAATAAGCTTTCCATTGATGTGTGGTTTGTTAGGATAGGACGATGGCCGCGATATAACTATTTAGAAAAAATCTAAATATTGAGAAAATTGCCTTTAAAGTTGTCCAAATGAAGTCCTTAGCATAGCATATTACTCACAAAAATAAAGTTTCCGGTAGGAAATTTACAAAATATATTCATGGAACATGAATCTTTACTTAATATCCTAATGAATTTTGGCATAAAAGAAAAATCGATTATTTTGACCCATACAATGTATTTTTGGCTATTACTAAAAATGTTCCTGTGGACCAGACTTTGTGCCACACAACGCAAGCACTGAGCCCATCTCAGACCGTGGCTCACCGTCTCATCGGCCGAGCAGGTTGCCAGGAGGTAGTCATCAAACGGAGAGAAGTCCAGGTCAGTTACCTGGTCTGAAACGGAGAGATCAGGAAGAGAATTAGGACAGACTCATCTGGGTTGCGTGCACATGGGTTTATTTTTAGTGAATGTTAACATCTGCGTCATGAGGTGGGAACAATGCCACACCATCCAAACAATTTTTATTTACTGGAGGCATCTCAACGGACGAAACAACCTTACTCAAAAGCTTCTACAATCACACTATCCAACATGGTTATCCGAATCGAGTGTGTAAGATCTCCTACATTTAGGGCTGTCGAACGATTAATCACGC
This sequence comes from Triplophysa rosa, assembly GCF_024868665.1. NCBI lineage: Eukaryota > Metazoa > Chordata > Actinopteri > Cypriniformes > Nemacheilidae > Triplophysa > Triplophysa rosa. The sequence continues at coordinate 3,196,021 of NC_079900.1, read as the reverse complement.
GATTAATCGCATCCAGAATAAAAGTTTGTGTTTGCATAATATATGTCTGTGTACTTTGCATATTAATTTTGTATTTATAAAAACATACACGTACATGCATTAAGAAAAATCTCAAATCTAAAAATTAATAAACATTTATATATAATTTACATTATTGGAAAATATAAATAAATGTAAATATTTCTTTAAAAAATATATTTGTATGTGAACATGTATGTGTTTATAAATACAAAATGATTGTGCAGGTACACAGACAGATATTATGTAAATAAAAACTTTTATTCTGGATGCGATTAATCGCGATTAATCGTTTTACATTTATATTTATGTATTTGGCTAACGCTTTTATCCAAAGTGACTTAAGGTAGTGCATTCGTGCGTGTTCCCTGAAAATCGAAGATCTTAGAGCTGCTAATGCAATGCTCTACCAAATGGGCTACAGCGGACCGGATTCCCAAAATTTGCTGACAAGAAAATTCATCCAACTCCCAAATTGAATTTAAGAAAAAAGTTATGAATACACTAGAAAAAAACGTTTTTACGAAAAAAATTAAGAAGAAAAAAAGGAAAAACTGCTGTAAATAACACTTTTTAAGTTAGGATAACTCCACAGTTGTCTTAAATCTCAAAAGGAAAGATGTTTAATGCGTTTAGTGGGTGACATGATCATGTTGAGTCAAAAACTGCAATTTTGACTGTTTACGAGATTAGTTTCGAAATGATTTATTATTATATTACATTTTTCTTTTTTTTTTACATTTTTTACACATAACCAGCAAATAAATCCTCCTTCTGTGTGTGGCAGCCAAGTGTAATGTCCAAAAATCCATAATTTTCTCAACCTCATGCCATCATATGACTTTCTTACTTCAGCCGGACATTTGAGTAATTCTGAAAAAATATCCTTTCTTTATATTATATAATATAATATTATAATATTCTTTAATGGACAGATATTAGATACCTTTCTTGTTACCTCATGAGCCGGCTTGTATAACCGTTGTCAAATTCAGTCGTTTTATTTTTATATATTAATAAACTTGACAAATGTATGAGAGAGACTATGGAACATTCTTATATAATTTACCTTACCAACATTCCTATTTATCGTCTTAAAAACACTTTTGTGAATCCGGCCCCTGGACCAAAGCGTGACAAAATAAAGTAAGAATAAAGCCATATTTTTTTTATTCATTCTATTACCAGCATGGCACGGAATCTGGGTCACGGTCCATTTCCCATCAGGTCCGGGATTCACAGAGGACAAGCCGACGATTCCACCACCTAAAAAGAGACGGACATTTATATGAAAAACACATACAGGCCACGACAGACTGGTTTATAGAGTGACCTGAGGTTAGTTTTGTGTATAGATGTTATCTGAACTGAGGTGTTCAGATGTTCGGTGGAGGACCACAAACAAACCATAACTGGCTGGCTAGCACGACAGCAGAGATTGAAAACAGTTATTGGATGCATGTTACCTAGATCTGCTCTTACCAGCCTGATCTGTGTTGAATGCCACCAGACTGCAGCTGGATTTGAGGTGGTTGCCCTGAGAAGTCAAGCTGCCACCTCGTACATTAGCAATCCAGCCCTGCATGGAAAGAAAAAGACGGCTTCAGGAACATGCTGGGAAATACCTCACGGGTTTTCAAAAAAGTCCGCTTCACCGTTTCTGGTGTCAGATCTCGGGTCAACATCAATGAAGGTTCACAGCCCACATTCTAATCCTGCACCGTAGGTTTCAACATTGTGGTTGAGATGAGGCTGAGTGACAGCGAAGTGTAAAAGCCACAGTGTTTTTATTGACAGCCATATTGAGATGAATTCAAAGTCTAGTAGAGGAAGTGACATTCTTCTACACAAACCGATATAGCGCATACCCAGTAACAACCGCTTGAAAGGTCTCGAGAGACCAAAACACAGCACCGATCAAGACCTGAAGTAAACTATCTGAACGTTTGACATCACAAACAGTAAAGAGGAAATGAACAGACGCTCAGCATTTCTTGAGCAAACAGTGAACGCACAGACACAAACAGGCCTTGAGGAAGTGCAGAAGAGCTCCTGCAACGCACAGCTGAGCTGTTTCAAATCCTTTCCTAATGCAAACATGAAACAACACGCAGGGCGAGCAAGTGACTTTAAAGAGCCGCGAGGAACCAAAGAGCCCAGATTCAGGCCAGCGGAGTCCAATGAAAAGACGTCATGTAAGATCAGCGGGTTATACCACGACCCAGAAAATGAGCGTTCTGATCCAACATGCACAGCGGCTTGAATGAACTTTACCGAAAGTCACTTTAGATCTGCCAAGTGTGCATGCACGCGATGTAAATGTGGATGAATTCACATGCCGCCATCTTCATTTTGAAGCAAGCCAGTGCTGTGGAATTACACCAGAACGCGGACATAAAAAATATGAAAATATCCAACAAAACAACTTGGCAAGCAAACAGCGTCATCGTGACATCAATCGCAGCACATCAGCATCACGTCCACAACTTCTGCCTATCAAACAGCACATTTCACGACGAGGAATGGTACAGATCGTCGAATCTATTTGTGCACCATGTTAGTCTCATAGATTCGATTGCATTCACCGTAAATTCATTTAAATTTCACATGCAATATCATTTTGCAAATCCATTTCACTAATGCAATGCAACCCATGTGACATTTCCAGGCGAAACAACATTTTACAGCTACAACAAGAGATTCGCCCTGAGTTCTTGAAACATCTCTGTCCATCCGGACCACAGCATCAGTCAGAGATTTAGATCTGGACGCTAGGCACTGAGATCTTTATAACCCATCTGAGCCAATCTCACCACCGCATGACTTTCAAATGCTCACCGGTCAATCTTTAACAGTGTGAACTACTATCATGTGATTGAAAAACAAGTTAAAAGGGCACAGTTGCAACCATCTTGTACCAACAAACCAGGAATCCAGAGATTCCAACATTGAGGAAACACCATGCTTGATGTTCACCCTAAATGGCATTAGATCTACATCTTTCCTAAATAGCTAGTGAGTTAACCTATAATAAATATATACCTATAATAAGTTAATATATACCTATAATAAGTTAATATATACCTATAATAAGTTAATATATACCTATAATAAGTTAATACAGTAGTTCTCAAACTGGGGGGCCGTGGCCCCTGGGGGGCCCCGAGATGGATCCAGGGGGCCACAGATTTTGTGGTATTTTATGAAATATAGAAATTGATCATAGATTTTATGCAATCAAACATCAGAAAAATAAGACCACCAGACAAAAGAATTGATGTTTCAGCATTGTATAACCGAACATGTTTTTGTTTAAATAAAAATGTTACATTTAAGATTATAAGTCTTTATTTGGGGGGCCGCAAAGCGATGCACTCTACACAAAGGGGGCCTTACAACGAAAAAGTTTGAGAACCACTGAGTTAATATAACCTACAATAAACATAATAAATAAATGCTTTCCTGTAGCTCAGTGGCTACGCAACTATAGTTGCTATAGCGACGCCAAGGTCCTGGGTTCGATCCCAAGGATTGCACATACTCAAATACATATTTATAGTATAATGCAATGTAAGTCACTTTGGATAAAGACGTCTGCCAAATGCATAAATAGAAAATATAAAGCAAGTGTCAAAATGACCTTGAAGGAACAGTTTCGATGAACACAGCAAAGATAGTTGGAAGAATGCTTGCAACCAAACAGTTCTTGGCCACCATTGATTTCCATAGTAGGAAAAATGCCCCCGAACTGTTTGCTTTCCCACATTCTTCAAAATATCGTCGTCTTTTGTGTTCAACAGAACAAAGAAATGTATATAGATTTCGAACAACTTGAGGGTGAGTAATACTGCATAACTACTGAACTGAAAAAACAAAGCAAGGAGTGATGAAATTATCTCTATTAACCAGTTTAAAAAAATTCAGTAAAACTTTAGGTGAGATACATACACAGATACATAAATATGCCCCAACCCAACCAATCTGATCTCTTGTATAAAACTGATAGTCTACATGTAATGTTATGACTGTGTGTTTGATTTTAAATCTTCCTGTCATCTTTTGTTATAAAGGGATGGTTCAAATGAAAATTCTGTCATCATTTACTCGCCTTCAGATTGTTTCAAACCTGTCTGAATATCTTTGTTCTGGTAAACACAAAGGAAGATATTTGGAAGAATGTCAGCGACCAAACAGATCTCATGCCCCATTTACTACCATAGTTAAATAAATACTATGGGAGTCAATGGGGGTGAGATCTGTTTGGATACTGATATTTGTGTTTAGCAGAAAAAACATATTTATACAGGTTTGGAAAACCCGAGGGTAAGTAAATGATCACAGAGTTTTCATGTTTGGGTGAACTGTCCCTTTAAGCAGTGAGGGTCAAAAAGGTCATCTTCATGAATAAAGAAACAACATCATGTTAATCTCAGGTATGTGAAGCATTTACACGGAAAGTCTGTGAACCACACAGGGCTGTTTTTAACAACGACACGTATGACGCCAGCAAACAAGATCTCTTATCTGTCCATGTGATCAAAGTTCAAAATAAAAGCATTGAGTGTATCACTGCAGCGCAGTTGAATCTGATTTTCATATGTAAAGTTACAGCTGTGACATCAGAAGGCAAATTCAAATAACCACTACTATTACCAAAAATAGACAACATGATGAGTGTGAAATAAGGCATTTTGACAGAAACTACATTTACGCAAACTGCGACATTTGTTTGCTGAGCAAAAGTACTCAATAAAATCCATAAACAAATCAAACAATAATTAAACATAAATTGACAACATGCCAATTTACCTGTCATTTGCAAAATAACCCCTTTTGTTATTTTAAAACAAATCACTACATTTAACTTTGTACTATTTCTATAACCCCCATAGTCTAAAGAATTGAACGTCTAAATAATCCTCATCCAGTGCCTTTCCTGGTGTTTTCTAGGGCAATTGCGCAAAATGCAAAATGAGAATCCAGAATCGTATCAGTGCAGTACTGTTCTTCAATGAGTATCTCAATGGAGCATCACTGGAGCGGAGTCGTGACATCATCTCGAACACGAGATCAAATGTATCTCTCGTGCATGATCACTTATGAAAGTGGACGACGCTTCATATGTTCAGCATGAAGGAAGTTGAGACATCCAGCGCATCTGCACCACTCCTTAATGTCGACTCAGCCCAAAACCATAATATAACATAATATCACTCTCATACCGCTGGATATCGTATGCAATTTGGATGTACTCACATCTTTCTTCGGGATTTTCGGAGTGGTGTTCTTATATTTGGAAGTCTTAAAACGATTCATTCTGCCGTGGTCGCGCGTTTGAATCTTCCGGGTGTCTGGCTTTGCGTGTTGGGATCTCTATCGTATGTATGCGTTCTCTTTACGCAGAGTTTGCGTTGTGCGATACGCGCTGTTTTACGGTTTTGATTAGAAGGGATACAGCTACTTCCACTGGGCATGCGCACTTTGATACCGCATCATTTTTGTCACGCTGAAAACAGTTGATTAATATTTTTTTATTATTTTAAGGTTAGTTTTGGGGTTGGTGTAGGTGTAGGCGGTAGCCTATTTAATTTATTGTAATTATATGGCGAGATTTTGTACCACTTTCGCTCACAGCTGTGTCCCTTCTACCAACAACCCTGGTTTACAGTTTTTACGCTCGCTCAGTTAATCGAGCGTTGAATAGCTGCGTAAAGAAACGCATTTGGCGTTTTTATCTTTCATTAAATTGATTTGACAAACTGATCAATTCAGTTCGTACCTCATACAGCGCTTCAGTCATACATCCCAAAGACGTGTACAGGATTATTATTCTGTTTTTATTCATATTGGAATAGTTCATTTATCAATGTATTTATTCAGCAGACGCTTTTATCCAAGCCACAAATGTATTTATTTTTTCAAATTTATTATGAAATGAATCAACCATAGTAACTTTTTTAGTATCCACAAATGTATGGTCTCACATTTACTACTCATTTACTACAACCATGGGTAAACCACAGTTGGGACTGTTATGATAACTACAGTATTATGAGACTATTATTGTGACTTTTGGAGGATAACACGCCCCATGTGAACATCCAAACGATAAAAAAAACTCTAGTAAAGACTTTTCTGAAAACTGTGTTAATCTGGCAGTATTATTTGATTCTCAGAGAATTCCTGTCTGATAAATTTTGGTATTTTTCGCAAAGATCCCCCTACAAACCGCCAACATAATGCATCGCTAGTCTTCAATGAAGAATGGCAGGGCTAGTCAAGAACATTTTCTTGAACACCAGTGCGCACGCGTCTCTCGCTCACGCATGCGCAGTCGCGCCGGTGTCCGCCGCCGAGTGACTCTGAGTGGCAAAGATGGCGTGTTCCGCAGCTCGCAGCTCCGCACGCTGGTTCACAGTCGCCGTGTCCTCCTGCCACAGACAGGCGCGTTCAGCCCACATCTCCTGCTTTAATGGAGCCCACAGGGGCATTTCGAAGCCGTCAGGCCGGCGGGTTTGGTCTGCGGGCGGCGGGATGAGCGCGCGAGAGAGGAATGGCGTGACATTGAGAGGCATGACAGGTGAGACCTGGACCTTAACAGGCCTGAGTGATTGTTTAAACTACATATAAACGACAGACTGTGTCCTTCAGGCTTCATATGAGTTGAGTTGAGCTGATCTGACCGATATAAGGTCGTGCAGAGTGATGCAATCGTGCATTTATTCGCACGCATCAATGCACGTGATCAGATCTGGACTGCGCAGCAAGTTAGTGGAAACTTCTCTGACCTTGTGCAAGAGTGTGGAAAATAAACTGGTAGAATAAACAGCTGGTAAAATCAACATGTATTTATGAATCTTCTCTAGTTGTGTTTTTACAATTAAAGGATGTAAAAGTTCTCAATCCCATCTTCAATGAAAGGATGCAAACGCTCACGAGACAGGATGCAGGGAATCTTTTGATGGGTTGCACTGATGGGAGTTTTACTTTTATTTGTCTTAGTTCAGCTTTGTTTAATCAGATCGTAGTATCTGTATTTTCTTTGTGTCTGTAAGGGAGGCAATACAACCAATCGATAGACAGTTTGCTCAAACATTACTACACTTACCTTTAAACTCTGTGTTGGCAGGTGTGGGATCGTCTCAGATCCTCTGTAAGCTGTCCTTCCACACCAGCGCTCCTGCTTATAAACAAGACTTCTATCAGATTCTAGGAGTACCACGCACAGCAACGCAGAAGGAGATTAAGAAATCTTATTACCAAGTAAGACGCCACTTAAGTATTAAAGGAACAGTTCACCCTAGGATGACATTTTTGCCATAATTTACTCACCCTCATGCCGTCCTAGCTGTGCCTGTCTTCTGGTGAACACATTCGGTGTAAGAATAAAATCCTGTCTGTTCCTGGCGTTGTAATGCAAGTGACTAGAGACCCAGCGGTGACCCACTCTAAAAAGCGCATATATCCATCATCACATAAGTAATCCATGATCTCATGATGTGAAACGATACATTTGCCAGTAAAAAAACGATTCATTGATGTAAACAGGATTGTCGCTCTTCTCACGCAAAATCTAATCTCGCTGGGTCTCTATTCGCTTGCATTACAAAGCCAGGAACAGTCAAGATTTGGATTAACGTTACACCGAATGTGTTCACCGGAAGACACCTGGGACGGCATGAGTGCGAGTTAATTATGGCAGTTCATTCTAGGGTGACCTGTTCCTTGTTGTCTAGTTCTTCGGCCCTCGGTTTTATCTCCAACTCTGAACGAACACACCCGAACGAGTGTATCGAGATGTTCTGGATTACTTGAACGATACGGACGGGTGAGTTTGATCAAGGTTGGAGCTAAACGCTTCAGAAAAGCTAGAGTTGAGAATCTGTGGTTTAGTTTGTGTATGTAAGGGATGACTGGGGCACGTTGTCACGGGGTTTTTTTTACCGTCGAGCATCTCCCGATCATTATTGCAAGATAATAATGTGCATCACAACTGTGTTTTCTTTGCACTCAGATGGCAAAGAAGTATCATCCAGACACGAACAAGGATGATCCTCAAGCCAAGGAGAAGTTTGCGCAGCTGGCAGAAGCCTACGAGGTTCACCGAGTCTTCTTCGTTAAAGCTTGAGTTTGTCGTTTCTGTCTCTAAAAGCGTGAGTGACGTGATGGTTTGTCTTCAGGTGCTCAGCGACGAGGTGAAGAGGAAACAGTACGACACGTACGGCTCTGCTGGGTTCGACCCGGGCGCTGGAAGTCAGCAGTACTGGGGCGGCGGGGCCAGCATCGATCCTGAGGAGCTCTTCCGTAAAATCTTCGGGGAGTTTTCCGGAGCGCGAGGTTTCGGGGATTTCAACGGCATCTTCGATCAGCCTCGGGAGGTCAGATCGTCTCTTATTTAGGTTTCTCAGTCGAGTCATTTAAGAGAGATTTAAATGTTATGTGTTTTGTGCAGTATGTTATGGAGCTGACGTTCGCTCAGGCCGCTAAAGGCGTGAATAAAGAAATCAGCTTCAACATTGATGCCACGTGTCAGCGCTGCGACGGCCGAGGGCACGAGCCCGGCTCTAAAGTCCAGCACTGCGCCAGCTGCAACGGAACGGGGATGGTGAGTCACAAACAATGTCGACGACTCTATGATACAGACGTGTGAGGTAAAGCTTAACACCGCCGTGACGTCTGTCTCTACAGGAAACCGTTAACACAGGGCCGTTTGTGATGCGATCCAGCTGTCGGCGCTGCGGGGGTCGGGGCAGGGTCATCACCTCGCCCTGCACGGCGTGTCGAGGGACGGGTCAGACCAAACAGAGGAAAACCGTCATGGTACCTGTACCTGCAGGTGAGTCAGGATCGAGCGATGAAGATTCGGATTTCCGTTTTTTCAGACCTCGTGGGACGACCCGTGTAAATTGCAAATCCGATCTATTTTTCACAGAGGGGGGTGGGGGGTTTGCAGTCTTTGATGCCTTTTACATCGTGCACGTTTGTTGAGACGCGCAGAACAACTGCTTCATTTGGAGCACAATAATCCGTTGTGTTGGGTTCCATATGGTGCTGCACAGAGGGATCGGTGTATGACATCATCAAAGTACTGTAAGGTCCGATTCACATTTCGCGTCTTTTCCGCGCGCATATTTGTTATTTTTAATGTAGCTCCTGCTTTCAGGATTTAAGTATTTAGCCTCCTTACTAAAGTTCACTTAAGACTTAACATTTTATTATGAACATTAGAAACTATTTTTCATGTTTTATTGTCATTTCACATTATTTGTTTGTAAGACAAACGAGTAAAATATATGTATCATTGTGTGGAGGGCGGGGTTAATATTTGTGGGGGCGTGGTCAGGGGTGTGGCCTATGTTCCTTCTTTTTTGTTCTTGGCCAATCACATGCCTGCGTGTGTGTCTCCAGGTATTGAAGACGGGCAGACAATCCGAATGCCTGTGGAGAGGAAGGAGATCTTCATCACGTTCAGAGTGAGCACATCACGAGCTCATTTCACGTAGACTGATTCAATGAAGATGGGATTTCTGCCTCAGAGGGTTTGGATTCTCCGATCGCTGTCTTTGTGTTAACTGTCTGCGTTTGGCCCTCAGGTTCAGAAGAGTCCCATCTTCAGGAGAGACGGAGCTGATATTCACTCTGATGTCATGGTCTCTGTAGCTCAGGCTATATTGGGCGGCTCGGTCCGGGCACAGGGATTATATGAGACCATCAATCTCTCGGTGAGACTTGCATCTGACCGTGAAAAGGTGCTACGTGTGCACGCACATTACGGTCAGACAGGTTCATATACTGTTCAAGCCTTTTCGTGAAAGAGATTGCTAGAAACAATTGAGATTTCAAGTTTTCTTGGTCTTAAAATACATCATGTTTTTAACGCAGTAAAATCTCTCATAGATCCCACCTGGAATCCAGTCGGATCAGAGGATCCGTCTCACTGGGAAAGGTATCGCGCGGGTCAGTGGTTACGGGCACGGCGATCACTACATCCACGTCAAGATCAAAATCCCCAAGTAAGACACTTTCACGGATGAGAATTTCCAATCTGCACACTTTCATCAAGGCTGGAATTCTGTTATATAAAACGTGACCCAGAGAAAATGTTATTGCTCGGTGTTTGCTCTTTTATTGTTCTCGGTTGTTTCAATTAAGTGTCAACTTTGTCTCGGATATTTAAAGAGTAACTATTACAATGTCCTTTAAAATGACATGTCATGCGGTGTGTAACGTTGCTGTGTGTGAATGTAAGCAGTCTGCCGAGTTGTAAAGCCGAAAGTGAACGAATAACCAAGTTATTGGCTTGGGAAGAAAGGAGTCGACTCACGCGAACGAGTCGTCTGTCGTTCTAATTTCAGTTCCGCGTCAGATTTGCGTCGCTCGGTGTAATGCCCGCTTACGTTCCATTTGCGACGCTGTACGCGGTAGACCAATCACAGCAGACTAGACCACCTGACCAATCAGATCAGAGCGGGCTGACAGAAAGGAGGGGATTAGACCGATGAATTGCCGAACGAATCATTTGAGAGTCAGTCAAGAAGTAAAGCTATTATTAGAAAATGAAAGTGTTTTTACACCCTGTACGTACGTAAACTTGTTGTCGGACACGCCATAAACCAAAGTAGGACCTTAAAAATCATAGAATATTTACTCTTTAAGCGTAACAAAACTAGAAGCAAATGAGAATGTAATTGTTAGAATCCACGAAGAGTATGGAGGTGTAAAATGGATGTAGATGTGGATTTGGGTAAACTTGATGAGAATTGTTTGAGTTCATATTGAGATCTTCAATAATATTGACTTTTGATTGAAGACTTGACCGATCCGAGCTCAGTTTGAGTCATTGTTGACATCTCTTTTGAAACTCTTAACGGAGACATTTGTGAGAATTTCCAGCTCTTTTTTTCTCTAGAGAAATATTTCAGACAGGCAGGGAGGTTTGTGTGTTGGATCTGGTCTGATGTTGTCTGTGCTCTCGTGTTCAGGATGTTGACAGACAGACAGCGAGGTCTTCTGATGAGTTACGCTGAGGATGAGACGGACGTCGAGGGAGCGGTCAATGGCGTGACCAAGACCGCCGCAGGTGAGTGTAAAGTTTTAATCTCGTCTGCAGGGGAATGAGAGCCGGTCAGACACAGCAATACACTTGTTTGTGCAGTAGGGGGCAGAAAAGAGCCCGAGACAGGGCAGAAACAGAAAGACAAGGGCTTTTTCTCCACATTAAAGAAAATGTTTAGCAGCTACAAACCAGGTAAGATGGATGTGTCACTGTAGTCCAAAGGTTAGAATGATTAGTGATTCGATCAATGTATTAGAAATGTTCGTTGTATGGTTTGTGGCAGTCTGTGAATACAGTGTTAAAGCGGCCCTAACACACGCGGTTTCTGCCAATCTCATATTGATCTTGAGTACCTATAGAGTAGTATTGCATACGTCGTATCTTCGAAGAGTATTTAGTTTGATCACATTGATAAAAGATAGATACAGCTGTACGATTATTTCCGAAAGCATACTGCGCGTGCGTGGGGGAGGGGTAGGCTGAACTAAAGCACGTGCGCACCCATTGCCAACAAAACACAGACATCAGTTTCACTCCCCGCATGCGGTTCATGTCCGGCATCTTTTAGCACTGGGACGGCTCCATATATCAGTTTCAAACCATCTCCAAATCCAGCGTTATATCCACCGTTTATAGAACATTCATCACCCAAATTCTGAACAAACAAACAAACACATGAACTTCGCCAACGTATGCTCTCTCTCTCTCTCCTGCACACAAGTGAAAGTGACGTCTGCGCATGCTCCTTCTCCTGCTCTCCTTGCTGCTGCGTGGGCGTGCCGCGTGCTTTTCCGGGAGAATTGTCCAATAAGGGACTAAGAAAAATTGTTACGAAACCGTTTTATATGTTCGAAAGAAACTTTCTGAAACCTGTACGATCGAGTGTATCGAGCACAGAAATACTACGTAATACGACCAACTCGTTATTTGACATGTTGACCATGTTAAGCATGAGAAGACGGCACGTTTAACATTGTAAAGAAGTCAGATTGCATGACACATGCAACTCAACCAGGGAAGTAACCCACATTTGGGTTTTGACCATTGAAAGGGGGTTCTACAATTTCCACATTGAGTTCCCCTTATCTTGGCAATATTACCATATATTATAGGGTCTTAGACACAACATACTTGTGTCTAAGTGTAATAATTTAAAAAACCTGAAAGGATTTCAAGATATCTTTAACATTACTTCCGTTACCTGCTTTGGGAATACTTAGAGGGGGAAAAAATGCTTTTTCGGATTTTTGTATGGTCATTATTGGCATGTAACGGACCATCTTTGCATAAAAATATAATAATTTTTGAAATCATTTTCACCTCTACAAAATGTAACATTTTGGATTTCTATCATTTTAGTAAAATTCCTATCAAAATCTTTTCGCTGAATTATCAACATTTTTTTGCATGGGAAGTTCCCCAAATTTGCTTGATTTGACATGAAATGATCCCATAGCAAAATACACTTTTCAAACCAAATATTTGACAAAAAGAAGTTTGCAACATCCATTAAAAAATCACCTTGAGTTGCTTAGAAGCCATTGCAAGACTGTCTCAGAAAAGGGAAGTTAGGTCTGATCTTGAGGGATCTGTTTATCAGATGTACCGGAGATAAGAAGCTGTGTATTTAGATTGTCCGTGTTGTTAAAGCTCTTTTTATTCAGCTGTCTTCAGTGTGTGCTTTGTTGAATATCTTTGATTTACTCGGGCATTTGTCTTAACAGGTAAAAGATCAGCTGGAAATTGAGACGATGACATGCCAGTGCAGATTCAGATTCACCGCACATGAGAAGAAAACGGGAGAGGACACGTTTAGCCGTAATGAACAAGCCTTCAAAACTACACATGGATGAAAACTATGAAGCAGTCTGGACATCATCCTTCAAGAACTTATAGTGATGGCATCCCAAGCATCAACATCGCATCTTTTCCAGACCTGTAATTCTGAGAACTTTCCTAATAGAAGTTTCTTTGTAGCCATATTTTTCTGTTTCTAAAACGGACGTGGAAACCAGATCAGCGATTCACAGACGAAGTGCTTATTTTGGCTATTAAAGTGGATGGTGACCTCTCCGACCTTTGGCTTTTTCTTTAAACGTTTGTTTGGGTCAAGGCTTGTGTTTGAAGATGATGTCACTGCTGATGTACAGAACTGCACACATGTGATGATCTTTGCCATGCATTCAATGAAACTCTTCACTGGCCGTGCCGCGGCATCCGTCTGCTTCACCACCACTGTACATAGACGACTGTTGATATTAAAACTCTTTTATTGTGTAGAGATTAAATATGCAATAATGAATAAAATATTGCATGTGTGACCTGGGAAATCCCTGTTGTTGGTTTTCTGTTTATTTGGATGAATCATTTGAGGTTCACAAACCGAGTTTGCATTCATCACTCTTAATAATAAAACAAAAATCATTTGACTTGCTGAGAGAACACAGACCGTAGGAAAATGGTATTACTAAAAGTGCATGTGTGGACTAAAATCAGTCAAGTTCAAACCTTAAATGCCTCTCTGTTCTGCCACTAAACAACACAGAGATTGAAACAATCTTAACTCCACAAAAATAAATAAATTGACTTCAAGTTTGTAATGGCATTCTAACATTGTTAGCCTTCTGCTTTACAATATGTAAGCTTTGTTCACGATGAATGGGGAGTATGTTGAATAAATAATGCATCTGACCAAAAAAACATGCATAGTTAAAAATACTTAACAGTACAAACTTTGAAATGTTGTTAAATGCACCGTATTCATCTGTCAGTTGTAATATTATGAATATTAACTTAATTTTCTATTCAATTTGATTTCTGTAGTGCTTTCACAATTTTGCAGTGTTGCAAAGCAGCTTTACATGGACATAGAAAAGTGTAGTTTTGAAAAAGAAAGTCAATTAAACATTTTCTCAACACAATATACTTTGAGGGTTCTGAAGTTGCCTAAGTTTGCTAATATGCAGTGTGTATATCAAATCTTTCATTAGTAATACATACTGTAAACAAATGATTTATAAAATTATGTAGTTTCTATGTTGAAAGTTTTGATGACAAATATATCAAATTTCAACCTGAACTGAATCACAAATGCTTTTCTTTTTATCCAAAGTTTTGTGGCCTACTTAATGAAAAGTTTTTTATGAAAAGAAAATACATGATTTTTCTTTACCATGAGTCCTTCAGTCCAGAATACGTCAGACCACAATACTGCATCCCATAATGCAATGTGGTCATTTTCATCTTCATCATGTGATTTTTGAAAAATGCATTATTTGTTTGACCGATAAAGTAAAGACGCTACAGAAAAAAAATGATTGAAATATTTTTATTCAGAGATGATAACTGGACACCACACGTCATGTCATAAGGTCATGTGACCGTGATGTAGCATCAATCATACAATATACTGTTGTTTCATTACTATATTTCATTACAGTAAGCAGTGTGTATTGTGCAGAATTCTTCTAGTACAGAGGTTTTCAAACTTTATGATGCCAAGGATCCCCAAAATATGATTAACCTTTTGTGAGGGACCCCCCTTTTCTAAAATATATGTTTCAACAAACCTTTACATACGTTTCAAATTTGTTAGATAAAATGTTAATAGGATATAATGAAGACAACAACTTGTTTCTAAACCTAAATAGTCCGAAAAAAGAAACTATAGTGAGAAAAACTCATTAGAAAGATTCAAATATAAACAATTCTGGAAACTATCCATAGCAAAAAAAAGCAGATAAACACTGTGGACTTATCGTTTTTTGCTTAATCTTTTTCCTAGAAAATTTTTGGGGTACCCCTTGCAACCTTCTGGAGGCCCCCTGGGGGTCCCCGGACCCCAGTTTGAAAACCCCTGTTCTAGTACACTAGTTTCCTATTTCTGTCTTTTGCTTAAAAACAAGTTGTCAGTAACTCCAAAGACAAAATAAGTTATCACATGAAAATGACCTGCATAAACCATTTATGCAAAACACTTTGCATACATTGTGATCTGTTTTAATACAGAAACCGTTTGGTTAGAAACCGCCAAGCTCTGTTTAAAGCCGCGAACGTACAACACTTTCAAAAACACTCTCAGTGTAATAAAGTGACCGTCTTGTGTTAATAAACCTATACATTTTTCAAAATCCTCAGTGTCATATCACAGTGCTATAGGGTTAGGTTCAATCAAAATGAATTATTGCATCCATTACTGTTAATAATGTTAAAAGATCAATGGTCTATTACCAAGTAAATCACCTTTGGAGGAAAGCAACTCTAAATTCGACAAATACGGTTGAAATACTTTTTGACCTTGCACCTTGTTAAAATAGCATTCAAATACTAGTATTTAAACCCTGGTAAAAACAAGTTATACATGTTTATAACAGCCAGGCTGATTCGTCACCTGATATCAGACGTTTCAGGACTATTGCAGCGTGTCATGAATGCAAACTCCACTGACAGCTTCCCAAATGAATACATTTTGCTCTTTTATAAAATTGTCACTGCATCAGCGAGCTTATGCATTACACATATGGCCAATTCATACACAAACCCACATAAATCATCAATCAATCGTATGTAACAAATGGCTTTTGTGCACTTTTCTTTCATATTCTACATTCTTCAATCATAGTTTTGTCCTTACTTACAAAAATTTACCAACTAAATTTAGCATAGTTTTTTGGTTTTCAATTGTAGTAAAACCATACACAGTAAAATCGCCAGTGTTAAAAAGTCAAATTAACACTCAGTGTATATATAATCCACACTCTCAAAGTGTGGATTATATAAACACTGTGAGAGTTAATTTGACCCTTTTTAACACTGGCGATTTTGCTGTGTAATAACTACAAAACTGTATTTCACCGCAATAATCATGTTTAATCATGGTATTTGTAGTAAAACTATGGTAATAGTAATGGTAATCAAACATTGGTTATTAGACATTTATCATGGTTAAAAGGGTAGCGTGGATGTGGCGTTGCAGAAACGCGGAGTACATTTAATTTCAAATCATGCTTAAATAAATCAAACTTATTCCGTCAAAACCGTCCTAGAAACGTAAAGCCACGTGCAATGCTTGGTCATGGCATTATAAGCACCTGGTCCCGTTGTGGCGGTAACCAACCTCAGTATTCAAAAGAACTATACAGTATCCTAAAAAAAATGTTGTCATCGTTTTTCACCCTCATGTCACTCCAAACCTATTGTATATGAGTTTCTTCTGCAGAACACAAAAGAAGATATTTTGACTTACTGGAACCACTGAAACATCTCTCAAAATATCTTTTGTGCTCCACAAAACAACGTTTTTAAACCACTTAGTAGTTTGATGTTTAGATGAACCGTTGCTTTAAAGGTCTGTGCCATTAAACCGGATGTGTTATTATTCAGGAAGGCCGTTTTAAAAAGACCCCCCCACCCCGGTGGTGCTTTAACAAACGTTACGCATTACATTCGGACACATTTCACATTGTGTAAAACTGAGCTTGTCTACTTGCCAAGGTTATTTTAGTTTACTAAAATTAAACCTTTGAAAACGTTCCTGCTCATTGAAATCAAATCAAATTTTGACCTAAAACTGTTGGAAAAACTTAACTCAAGGAAAAATTGAAAAGTAAGTTTAAAGCAGCAAAATTATAATAATAAACAAAAACTAAATTCGTTTTTTTTACTAAATTCATCTTATATAGCAACATTAAACATAAACCAATCAATTATGAAATGACAAAAGCATATACCAAAATTGCTAAAACTTTAACTAAAATGAACACAAAACCTAAAAATAAAAGCTAATTTAAAATATTAATAAAACTAAATTAAACTAAAATCAAAACTATAATAACTCTTGCATTCACTATTTTTGAGCCCAAAACGTTAAATGAGTCCACAGTGATGAAACTCCTCTATAAAAATATCTTTCTGCATTTCCACCCTTAACTTCATTATTTTATTATTTCCAGGTTCAAAAGTACTAAATGTCACATTAAATCACTATACTTCACTACCCGCCTCATATGAAATATATAAATCACATCCACCCGAGCACATGCGGGCAAATGAGGTGCACTAAATCATCTCAAGGGTTCAAGGTGCGGAAATGCCTGACAGTTTCAAAGCGAATGTGTAACCTCCGGGCGGATCGAATGTTTTCTCCACTTTCTCCTCCTCTTATCGAGTCACATGAGGTACCAGGCAGCCAATCCGGCTAAAGCAGCGATCCAAGCAGCCAGTAGGACTTGACCGGATGGATTTTTAAGCACGCTCATGGCCATTTGATAAATAAACGCCGATCCGCCTGTAGCAGCTGAAACCAAGAAAACATCAAATTTAACGTTTAGCGTTCAGCGTGGTTTTTAATGCGTCCCTATATGCAGTTGCTAGGTGCATGTGTGCTGTAGACATGTGGTCGTGGTTACCCGTTTTGGCAGCGTGGTACGGACACTGGCTGACGTCTCCCTGCATTTCACCATGAAGAGGAGTTGCATCCATAACGTCCTCCTGAAGGGTTTTTCCAACCTCCTCCAGTTCTCCAAACACCTTCACGAAACACACAAGCAAGAATACAGTAACATGATGTGAGAAATACAGTATAAAAGGTCAGCCATCAGGAAAAGGAGAGATTCTGATCAATCACGTGTTAGTGGATGTTGGTCACATCATAGATATCAAAACAAGATGCCGCATTAGCATCCTTTTCTATGGGCCGCTATACGTAGGTCGTCCGCCATATTGGAAAGGTGCAAGCCGGTCTTTGTTGCCAACTCTGCGGCTTCCCAGTGGAATTGGGTTACTTTGTAACTGTTGCTCCGGTTTGTTTTCTCCACAGGTTAGGAGTGGAAGGATTTTGTTATATAGCTGTCAATCTTAAAATTATTTTATTTATGAATGTTAAGTTCTGTTATTTGGACTAGGGACGTTATGTCTCGTGATGAAGGATTTTGTTTCACAGATCTGGCAACCCTGCCAAGCTGGTCCGTTAATACTCGAGAGCAAGCTGACTGTGAAAACATATTTTGTTGTTGTGTAAACTCAAACATTATATTTCCTACACTAACACTAACACATGACAACAACGAAAGGGTATCCAATTTTTGGGAATTAGTCGTGGCATTCTAGCAAACTGTGCATGACGTCAGTGGACCGTTCCAAGATGGCGGACGAGTCTACGTGCCTGGAGAGCTTGAATGAGTCATCTAGTTTTGTTATCTATGGGTCAGGTGACATAACTGAATGCTTTCAACCTCATTTTGTACATTTGATTTAAGCGTTTCTCTAATCTGACGTGAAAGCCCTCCATCTGTTCGTGAATGAAACTCAAGCCGGGCTCTCATTTTTTATTACATCGACGCTAGAGGTATCATGTCATAACAAAGGAGCGACAATGTCCATTATTTTAATTAATCTCCATCGAATTGAAAGATCAGACGTATTGGTGTCCATCACAAAACTTGAATTACCATTGACAAGGGCTCATATTATGACCTTTGGATTAAGCTTTTAGAACCCAAAACTTCCTCCCCAAAAGGACCATTTATTCCCCCCTTTGATTATGTCTGATATGACATCATAACCCGCTCCTCACCTCCATGTTAAAGTGAAAAGCCCGGTTGGCTTCCTCCACTACCTTCTCTTTGGTTTTCACGTCCAGCTCCAGTTCGTTCATGCGGCTACGGTAGAGCTGTTTAAAGGCCTTGGCGTTGTGGACGCCGTCAAACTGATAGAAGTGCAGCCCTTCTCCGGTGGACGGCAGCTTCATGGCACGCTGGGCCACCTTCCTCAGCACCTGTCCCCCCGAGAGGTCACCCATGTAACGGGTGTAAGCGTGAGCCACCAGGAGCACAGGCTCCTCCTGGCCCAGCTGATGGATGCGCTCCACGTAGCGCCGAGTGGCCGGAGAGCAGACGGTTTGGCTTTGCCAGTCGTGGCCGTAGAAGTACTCCAGATCCCGAGCCAGAGCGGCGCGCCGGTGGAGCTCATTGGGGAAGTAGAGCGGTGCAAACTGCGGGTGATCTTTGTTTCTCTCAATCTCCTCCTCCAGAGCAGAATAAGTGAAGTATAGAGCCACGTGACCGAGCTGACGACACAAACGCAGATGGAGATTTCAGTTGATAAGACGTCTGACGGCACAGTTTATTACCCTCACAACATAACCTTTAATAAAAGTGAGGTTCGATTGAGCAAACACCGAAATCAAATCTCATTATTCCATGCAGAAGAATTCAGAAACGTCACATTAGGTTTGTTCAGAATGGTTCACGCTGAAGATGTTACCTTAAAGAGTTCCTTACGAATGCGTCCCCTCAGGAAATCCTTCACAAACTGTGTGTTCTCTGCCTTCTCGTGAACTTCTTTGGTACCTGCAGCCAACATCTCTGACAGGTCTGTAGGTCTGTAGGGTTTATAATCATGATGACATAACAGACAAAAACCTCATTTATCTTAAACTGTTTATAATGTGCTCATTTTTAATAGGTTTTAAATGGAAGGATTTGCACCTGAGGACAGTAACCCCTCCCTCTTCATACATAGATCCTCCGTTAACTGCGCTCTTGCCATTGGCTGCATCTTCTGTTGTTGTTGCAGACATTTCACTGTCTTCTGTTCAACAGTACAAAAAACATTACAAAGACAGTTTCCCATCTTACATTATATAGTCAAAATCAGTTTAAACTAGGGCCGTCAAACGATTAATCGCGATTAATCGCATCCAGAATAAAAGTTTGTGTTCACATAATATATGTCTGTGTTCTGTGCATATTAATTTAGTATTTATAAACACATACACATACATACATATATTCAAGNCAGGAACCTGAATGACTCCACAGTATCCACAGTGCTGTCCAGGATGGTGAGGGGAGGAAGTGATGGAGGGTTCCTTCTGAAATCCACTATCATCTCCACTGTCTTGAATGCATTCAGCTCTAGGTTGTTTCCATGTAAATACATGTAAATGTTTCCTAAATGTGTATACATGTGTGTGTATGTGTATGTTTTTATAAAAACTAAATTAATATGCACAGAACACAGACATATAAACACAAACCTTTATTCTGGATGCGATTAATCGCGATTAATCATGTGACAGCCCTAGTTTAAACATTCATATGGAACATGAAGAAGCAAATTTCACTTTTATGCAATGCACACATGACCATGGCAGTCATTTTGAAACCCTTCCTATTACTTTTATTTAGGGATGCACAATAAATTATCGGCCATATCGGTATCGGCCGATAAATGGTCATTTTTAGTGTTAATAATAATCAAATTTAGGCCGATAAATGATGAATCATTTTCTCTGCTTAAACCTCTTCAGCTGCACGCTGCTCACAGTTAAATTCTTTCTGTCATGATCATTCACTTACTGTTATTAGCTAAACATTGTTAATGTAGTTACAGTGTGTAGATATTTATGAATGTGCAAATTATAGGAACATAATTAACATTTTTAAAGCTGATTGCTTTCTGAATGCTTTCTGTCTTGAGACCTGTGAGACATGTGGCTATTAAGAACACTTTTCTGGGTTGCTCTGGAAGAACATCTTTAATTTGTTTATTACATAAACATAGTAGAAAAGTTTAATAGTTAAAGAATCTTTAACTAGTGTAAAGTAGGCTTGGTACGTGATTTTCAGGGAAAAAGAGAACTAATGGCAACCTTGTTTTCTGCAGTGAATGTTTTCAAATAAAAGCAGTTGTCCACTTGTCCACTTTTGTTTCGGTCTCAGAAAATGTTATATTAATATTTAGATACTATTTATCGGCCAATATAGCGATTATCGGCCTAAATTTACATATCGGTGCATCCCTACTTTTATTCATTAAAAAAATGTTTGTGTGTGTGATCATTAAGAAACGTGGCCTTGTAAAGGAATATTTTTCACTTTTAAATCAAAATAAATGAAGTGAATGAAGCCGATTCAACGCTCTTACCTCTAAACTCCTGACTGAGTGATGGGTGAAATGTCTCTTTTACAGCTGACTGTTATAACAAAAGCTCGGGCATCCAGCAAGATCCTTCAGCAAACAGTCTCTATTCTTTTACACAGTACGAGCCGTGTTTGGTGTGTGTTTGTGGGGTGAATGAAAACACAAAAGCGCAGTCAGTCAACACATTCTGGTGTTTACCAGTGACATGATACAAAAATATACATCAACACTTCCGTCATCACAGCTATACGTCTCACCTTATACGATCAAAAGTGTAATTATTTCATAACTATAGCACTGTCATTTTCTGTTGTCTTATTTTTATATTAACACACATCATTAAACGCAGTGGATCAATGCAACGTTGCGTGTCGTCATTCAGCAAAGCCATTCGCCTTTATTTGCATACTTCTGACATTTGTTTATTTTGTTTAAAAAAAAGAGTCGTCTTTACTTACAGTCAGATCGCGTGCGAATCTTTCTTTGATCATGTAAATAATATTAGTCTGTCGGATGAGTTTGTAGGAATGGCACAAAAGTATTTGTAATGGATTACAGATTGACGGATGCGCGTGCGCTTTTGACCTCTTCTTCGTGAGCTCAAAACAGGAAGCGGCAGATGAAAACACGTGACCGTCAGAGCAGCTTGTTAAAGGAGCCGCGACCCTGTTATTCTGCGCCCTGCAGAGTGTACAGCAGTGGTTCTCAAACTGCAGTGTTGGGTAAGTTACTCTGAAAAAGTAATTAATTACTAGTTACTAATTACATATTCAATAGTGTAATTAGATTACTGTTCTAATTACTCTCTCCAAAAAGTATTTATTTACTTATTACTAATTACTTTCTTTATCCTCTACATCAACCTTGATTAGTTAAGTGATTTAAGGATAGACATGAAAGGGCTTATTTAATTCATTCAATCAAATAATATTAAACATAAAGTACTCTTATTAACTGACCAAAGTATTACAAATGTGAGAATTATACATTAAAACACAGATTTTAAAGTTAGACTTTGAATTTTGATGTCAATTCCATTATTGCACACACATATTACACAAAGTATTTAGTTTAATTACATCAGAAGTAACTCTAATTAAATTACAGAAAAAAATAAGAGTAATCCCTTACTTTACTTTTTCAAGGGAAAATTAGTTTTACTTAGTAACTAGTTACACCCAACACTGTCAAACTGGGGGCCCCAAGATGGTTCCAGGGGGCCACAGATTTTGTGTCATTTTATGAAATATAGAAATGTATCATACATTTTGTGCAATCAAACATCAGAAAAATAAGACCACCACCCAAAAGAATTGATGTTTCAGCCACAATGGCACAGCCATCGTCAACAGGATCATAGGAAGAATGAAAACATGGTCGAGACATTTTGGTAGAAATCATATTTATTTCCATTCACATTTTTATTAGGATCATTGTATCATAAATCTGTGAGACAATTTTGCTGATTTAAATTAGAAATGAAAGTTTTAAATCACATGTTAAGTATGTGCAAGAACAATCAAAAGAACGGCTTTTCAAATCCAGCTCGTGCCTGCAGATCATGAATCTCCTGGAGAAGAAACTCTTTCTGTAAATTCATCTGTAAAAACAAACAACCAAAACATACCATTACACTCTTAAAAATTATTCAGTGGCTTAGTAAATATCAAAAACAGCTACGTATATTAACCTAATATTTTTAATCTTCCCAATCTTTTAAAATCAAGAGATTCTTTCAGTGGGACATATAAAAAATGGATTAAAAATCCAACAGTTAATTTCTTAAAATAGGCTAATAAAATTTTAATTTAATTAAATAAACTTAAATAATATAAGTATTTAATTAAGAAATATTTTTAATATACGCTTCATCTTTTTGGTGAATTCTAATTTAAACAGTATATTTCATTGATTTCACAGCTTTAAGATGTACTTTTTTAGTGTAAATTGTGTCACCATAAAATCACAGTTAAACTTTTTCGAGTGATTTAGACATCACGTATGACAAAGAAAAAGAATGTTGATTTTTTGGTGAACTATTCTTAATCTCAATCAGTACAAACCTTTACAGCATATTTATATGACTGCTCAGCCTCAGGTTTTCTGCCAGCCTAAAAGTACAAAACATTATATACAGTGAATTGCAATCAAAAATGAGTGCAAAGACAAAAATGTAATAAAAAAGCATTGCAAATACATTACATTATGCCGCCACATACCCGTAAATAAAGTAAAGTCAGGAAGCCATAGACTTCTGCATTCCTGCTGTTTAGTGCACTGGCTTTAGTCAGAGCGTCTTCAGCCTCTTTTAGTTCATCCATCTAAACTCATAGCAATCACAGACATCATTCCCACTCAATATTCTATAACAGTCTCTGCATTTCAGATTCCATTATATTTACTCTATATTATAGTAATATGAGCATCCACTCAATGGCATTATACTGTATACTCACTCTATAGTGGGCAGTTCCCAGCCCGAGCCACGTAAGACAAGAGGGAGAGCTTCTGCAGGCCCGCTGAAAAGTACCTCTGGCTTTTTTATACTGCAGAGGGGTTAAAACAAACACACACACACATAAAGAAAATCTAATTCGACTAATTTACACTTATACTAGATTCATAGCAGGTTTTCCAGGGATGTTTTTTAAATAACATTTTCTGTATCAAAGTTTCAATGGGGGGTTAAAAGTTTCAAATCGTTTTACCTTAGAGTAAAACATTTTAATTATTACATTTTGTCAAGTAATCTAGGCAAATAATAATAAAAAGTTATATTTAACTGAAACATAAATCTGAATCAGTGATATAAGCACAACAACTTTTTCGATTGATCTTACTTCCCCTTCCTGCAAATAGATGGATCCCAGGCGGAGATGTACGGAGTGTGTGTCCGCCGCATCCAGCGAGTCAAGCGTCCGTTCATAGCAGCTCTTAGCTTGAGAGAAATCCTCCCTCATGTAATTCAGATGACCCCACAGAGCCCATACGTCTGGATTCTATTGACATCAGAACCACAGAAAAGCATACAATAAATCAAAGAATTTGATCAAACAGGCGTAAATTTTAAAGAATAAATGACGAGTTTGGTTCCAAAATGAGATAACTCCGTTTTTTTTATTGTGCATTCCAATTAATATGAATCAAACTTCAGTTTTTAATTTTTTATTTCAGCCATAATAATTAAAAAAATACATCTAACTAACACAATAATAAAATAAAAACACGATAACATCATAAAAAACATGATTTTAGATTTTTTTATCTCATTTTGGAACCAAACTCTTCAAATACAGGATTTGTTGGACCTGTAAGTTGTGGGTCAGTGCCTCTCGCAGGCTCTCCTCGGCGCTGTTGTGTTCTCCTCTCAGCAGCTGGAGCTGAGCCAGAGCGAGATGATACGAGCTGTTGCTTCCTCGATCTGGAGAGAGAAGCTCTTGAGCTAGTGCCCGATGTGCCATCTGCATCATACCGACATAAGAAAAAAACATCAAATTGCAAATCATTTTATTTGGAGCTATTTGATAGTCTTCATGTCAAACAGTATGCTTTTGTTTAAATTAAAATATGAAAAGGGATAGTTCATCCCAAAACGAAAATTCTGTCATCATTTATTCACCCTCAAGTCATTCAAAACGGATGACTTTTATTCTGGCATAGTCTTTTACAGTGGAACACAAAAGAAGATATTTTGAGAAATGTCTCAGTGGTTTTGTGTTCATACAATGGAAGTCAATGGGGGTCAGTTGTTTGGTTGTCAACATTCTTCAAAATATCTTCTTTTGTGTTCTGCAGAAAAAAGAAAGTCATACAGGTTTGGAATGACATGAGGATGAATAAAAGATTGAGGATGAGGATGAATAAAAGATTCATTTTTGGGTGAACTGTCCCTTTAACTGAATAAGGGAAGGTCTTCTCTCTGACCTGTAATGCATAATTCTGCAGGAGGAATCGCACGGCCTCTGTGTAAATGGTGGTTTTGACATTGGAGGGGGAAATTTCTGCTTCTTCTTTGCAATCCCGGTTGTCGTCTTTATTTACGGTTTGAACATCTATATCTGCCGTGAAGCAAATGATCCCAGATCAGCACTGAAAGCTTCGTCATACAAGGCGATGGTCAATGTGATGGTCACCTGTCTCCTCTGTCTTGCCAGCTGAAGTTTTCCTGGTTTTGTCCGTCTGGGGATTCTTCTCACCAGGTTCAGTCTGATGTTCAGAAGTGGCCTTTGGCTTGTTCTTCAGGACTGAACGAAGCTGCTTATTGGCCTCCAGAAAAGCCATCTCAGCCTGGAAGGATCTCTCCTGAGACTGGCAAAACAGACCTGAGAGCATATTTGCAAAGTCTTTGAGAAAGTCATTCATAGGATCCTGATTTTACCTCATTTTTATAATTCACATGCAGAAATAAAACACCACAGGTTTGAAATGTCAGACCAATACAAAATGTTCCTGTAATACTTCACTTGATGTTTAATTCTCACCAAACAAAGTCCAGGCGACCACACTGTCAGGCTCAACGCAAGTGGCACTTTCAAAGAAGGTCTCGGCATCCTCGCAACGTCCACTCATCTCAGACAGAACGCCACACATCAGTAAACTGCACAAATCAGAACTAAGAACACTAAAATAAGAGCTCGGCGATACATGTCACTATATTGAGTCAGAGTGCTTTTCATCTCTTCACCTGGATGTGTGTTTTTGATCAATGGACACGGCACGCTGGAAACACTCTTCTGCTTTAATGTGATCAGCGGTCAGCATGTGAAACGCTCCATAATCAAACCAGTGGGACGGCTCACTGTCATCTCGAACCACACACTACACAGACAAACAAAAGTCCAACCGTCACAAATGTTAGAAAAAGACAAATGGTGTGTTTAGACGAGGATTTTTTGGGAATTTTTTCTCAGATGCTTTTTTAAATAAATTGAATTGAATTTCCATGTAATCATTTATTTCAAGTCAATAAAAGTAAAACAAGGAAAATGTATGGAGTTTACCTCCTGATAATACTGTGCGGCTTGCTGGTAGTCGTTGTTGAGTTCTGCCTCTTTGGCCAAGAGTTTAAACTGAGAGCAGCTCAGCCCAGACTCATGATGCTTTTCCTGAGAATCCACTGAAAGAGTCTGATTCAGAGAAACATGGTTCAGAAAGCAGAGTCTGATTCAAAGGAACATGATTCAGAAAGCAGAGTCTGATTCAAAGGAACATGATTCAGAGAGCAGAATCTGATTCAAAGGAACATGATTCAGAGAGCAGAGTCTGATTCAAAGGAACATGATTCAGAGAGCAGAGTCTGATTCAAAGGAACATGATTCAGAGAGCAGAGTCTGATTCAAAGGAACATGATTCAGAGAGCAGAGTCTGATTCAAAGGAACATGATTCAGAGAGCAGAGTCTGATTCAAAGGAACATGATTCAGAGAGCAGAGTCTGATTCAAAGGAACATGATTCAGAGAGCAGAGTCTGATTCAAAGGAACATGATTCAGAGAGCAGAGTCTGATTCAAAGGAACATGATTCAGAGAGCAGAGTCTGATTCAAAGGAACATGATTCAGAGAGCAGAGTCTGATTCAAAGGAACATGATTCAGAGAGCAGAGTCTGATTCAAAGGAACATGATTCAGAGAGCAGAGTCTGATTCAAAGGAACATGATTCAGAGAGCAGAGTCTGATTCAAAGGAACATGATTCAGAGAGCAGAGTCTGATTCAAAGGAACATGATTCAGAGAGCAGAGTCTGATTCAAAGGAACATGATTCAGAGAGCAGAGTCTGATTCAAAGGAACATGATTCAGAGAGCAGAGTCTGATTCAAAGGAACATGATTCAGAGAGCAGAGTCTGATTCAAAGGAACATGATTCAGAGAGCAGAGTCTGATTCAAAGGAACATGATTCAGAGAGCAGAGTCTGATTCAAAGGAACATGATTCAGAGAGCAGAGTCTGATTCAAAGGAACATGATTCAGAGAGCAGAGTCTGATTCAAAGGAACATGATTCAGAGAGCAGAGTCTGATTCAAAGGAACATGATTCAGAGAGCAGAGTCTGATTCAAAGGAACATGATTCAGAGAGCAGAGTCTGATTCAAAGGAACATGATTCAGAGAGCAGAGTCTGATTCAAAGGAACATGATTCAGAGAGCAGAGTCTGATTCAAAGGAACATGATTCAGAGAGCAGAGTCTGATTCAAAGGAACATGATTCAGAGAGCAGAGTCTGATTCAAAGGAACATGATTCAGAGAGCAGAGTCTGATTCAAAGGAACATGATTCAGAGAGCAGAGTCTGATTCAAAGGAACATGATTCAGAGAGCAGAGTCTGATTCAAAGGAACATGATTCAGAGAGCAGAGTCTGATTCAAAGGAACATGATTCAGAGAGCAGAGTCTGATTCAAAGGAACATGATTCAGAGAGCAGAGTCTGATTCAAAGGAACATGATTCAGAGAGCAGAGTCTGATTCAAAGGAACATGATTCAGAGAGCAGAGTCTGATTCAAAGGAACATGATTCAGAGAGCAGAGTCTGATTCAAAGGAACATGATTCAGAGAGCAGAGTCTGATTCAAAGGAACATGATTCAGAGAGCAGAGTCTGATTCAAAGGAACATGATTCAGAGAGCAGAGTCTGATTCAAAGGAACATGATTCAGAGAGCAGAGTCTGATTCAAAGGAACATGATTCAGAGAGCAGAGTCTGATTCAAAGGAACATGATTCAGAGAGCAGAGTCTGATTCAAAGGAACATGATTCAGAGAGCAGAGTCTGATTCAAAGGAACATGATTCAGAGAGCAGAGTCTGATTCAAAGGAACATGATTCAGAGAGCAGAGTCTGATTCAAAGGAACATGATTCAGAGAGCAGAGTCTGATTCAAAGGAACATGATTCAGAGAGCAGAGTCTGATTCAAAGGAACATGATTCAGAGAGCAGAGTCTGATTCAAAGGAACATGATTCAGAGAGCAGAGTCTGATTCAAAGGAACATGATTCAGAGAGCAGAGTCTGATTCAAAGGAACATGATTCAGAGAGCAGAGTCTGATTCAAAGGAACATGATTCAGAGAGCAGAGTCTGATTCAAAGGAACATGATTCAGAGAGCAGAGTCTGATTCAAAGGAACATGATTCAGAGAGCAGAGTCTGATTCAAAGGAACATGATTCAGAGAGCAGAGTCTGATTCAAAGGAACATGATTCAGAGAGCAGAGTCTGATTCAAAGGAACATGATTCAGAGAGCAGAGTCTGATTCAAAGGAACATGATTCAGAGAGCAGAGTCTGATTCAAAGGAACATGATTCAGAGAGCAGAGTCTGATTCAAAGGAACATGATTCAGAGAGCAGAGTCTGATTCAAAGGAACATGATTCAGAGAGCAGAGTCTGATTCAAAGGAACATGATTCAGAGAGCAGAGTCTGATTCAAAGGAACATGATTCAGAGAGCAGAGTCTGATTCAAAGGNTGTGTGTGATCATTAAGAAACGTGGCCTTGTAAAGGAATATTTTTCACTTTTAAATCAAAATAAATGAAGTGAATGAAGCCGATTCAATGCTCTTACCTCTAAACTCCTGACTGAGTGATGGGAGAAATGTCTCTTTTACAGCTGACTGTTATAACAAAAGCTCGGGCATCCAGCAAGATCCTTCAGCAAACAGTCTCTATTCTTTTACACAGTACGAGCCGTGTTTGGTGTGTGTTTGTGGGGTGAATGAAAACACAAAAGCGCAGTCAGTCAACACATTCTGGTGTTTACCAGTGACATGATACAAAAATATACATCAACACTTCCGTCATCACAGCTATACGTCTCACCTTATACGATCAAAAGTGTAATTATTTCATAACTATAGCACTGTCATTTTCTGTTGTTTTATTTTTATATTAACTCACATCATTAAACGCAGTGGATCAATGCAACGTTGCGTGTCGTCATTCAGCAAATCCATTCGTCTTTATTTGCATACTTCTGACATTTGTTTATTTTGTTTAAAAAAAAGAGTCGTCTTTACTTACAGTCAGATCGCGTGCGAATCTTTCTTTGATCATGTAAATAATATTAGTCTGTCGGATGAGTTTGTAGGAATGGCACAAAAGTATTTGTAATGGATTACAGATTGACGGATGCGCGTGCGCTTTTGACCTCTTCTTCGTGAGCTCAAAACAGGAAGCGGCAGATGAAAACACGTGACCGTCAGAGCAGCATGTTAAAGGAGCCGCGACCCTGTTATTCTGCGCCCTGCAGAGTGTACAGCAGTGGTTCTCAAACTGCAGTGTTGGGTAAGTTACTCTGAAAAAGTAATTAATTACTAGTTACTAATTACATATTCAATAGTGTAATTAGATTACTGTTCTAATTACTCTCTCCAAAAAGTATTTATTTACTTATTACTAATTACTTTCTTTATCCTCTACATCAACCTTGATTAGTTAAGCGATTTAAGGATAGACATGAAAGGGCTTATTTAATTCATTCAATCAAATAATATTAAACATAAAGTACTCTTATTAACTGACCAAAGTATTACAAATGTGAGAATTATACATTAAAACACAGATTTTAAAGTTAGACTTTGAATTTTGATGTCAATTCCATTATTGCACACACATATTACACAAAGTATTTAGTTTAATTACATCAGAAGTAACTCTAATTAAATTACAGAAAAAAATAAGAGTAATCCCTTACTTTACTTTTTCAAGGGAAAATTAGTTTTACTTAGTAACTAGTTACACCCAACACTGTCAAACTGGGGGCCCCAAGATGGTTCCAGGGGGCCACAGATTTTGTGTCATTTTATGAAATATAGAAATGTATCATACATTTTGTGCAATCAAACATCAGAAAAATAAGACCACCACCCAAAAGAATTGATGTTTCAGCCACAATGGCACAGCCATCGTCAACAGGATCATAGGAAGAATGAAAACATGGTCGAGACATTTTGGTAGAAATCATATTTATTTCCATTCACATTTTTATTAGGATCATTGTATCATAAATCTGTGAGACAATTTTGCTTATTTAAATTAGAAATGAAAGTTTTAAATCACATGTTAAGTATGTGCAAGAACAATCAAAAGAACGGCTTTTCAAATCCAGCTCGTGCCTGCAGATCATGAATCTCCTGGAGAAGAAACTCTTTCTGTAAATTCATCTGTAAAAACAAACAACCAAAACATACCATTACACTCTTAAAAATTATTCAGTGGCTTAGTAAATATCAAAAACAGCTACGTATATTAACCTAATATTTTTAATCTTCCCAATCTTTTAAAATCAAGAGATTCTTTCAGTGGGACATATAAAAAATGGATTAAAAATCCAACAGTTAATTTCTTAAAATAGGCTAATAAAATTTTAATTTAATTAAATAAACTTAAATAATATAAGTATTTAATTAAGAAATATTTTTAATATACGCTTCATCTTTTTGGTGAATTCTAATTTAAACAGTATATTTCATTGATTTCACAGCTTTAAGATGTACTTTTTTAGTGTAAATTGTGTCACCATAAAATCACAGTTAAACTTTTTCGAGTGATTTAGACATCACGTATGACAAAGAAAAAGAATGTTGATTTTTTGGTGAACTATTCTTAATCTCAATCAGTACAAACCTTTACAGCATATTTATATGACTGCTCAGCCTCAGGTTTTCTGCCAGCCTAAAAGTACAAAACATTATATACAGTGAATTGCAATCAAAAATGAGTGCAAAGACAAAAATGTAATAAAAAAGCATTGCAAATACATTACATTATGCCGCCACATACCCGTAAATAAAGTAAAGTCAGGAAGCCATAGACTTCTGCATTCCTGCTGTTTAGTGCACTGGCTTTAGTCAGAGCGTCTTCAGCCTCTTTTAGTTCATCCATCTAAACTCATAGCAATCACAGACATCATTCCCACTCAATATTCTATAACAGTCTCTGCATTTCAGATTCCATTATATTTACTCTATATTATAGTAATATGAGCATCCACTCAATGGCATTATACTGTATACTCACTCTATAGTGGGCAGTTCCCAGCCCGAGCCACGTAAGACAAGAGGGAGAGCTTCTGCAGGCCCGCTGAAAAGTACCTCTGGCTTTTTTATACTGCAGAGGGGTTAAAACAAACACACACACACATAAAGAAAATCTAATTCGACTAATTTACACTTATACTAGATTCATAGCAGGTTTTCCAGGGATGTTTTTTAAATAACATTTTCTGTATCAAAGTTTCAATGAGGGGTTAAAAGTTTCAAATCGTTTTACCTTATAGTAAAACATTTTAATTATTACATTTTGTCAAGTAATCTAGGCAAATAATAATAAAAAGTTATATTTAACTGAAACATAAATCTGAATCAGTGATATAAGCACAACAACTTTTTCGATTGATCTTACTTCCCCTTCCTGCAAATAGATGGATCCCAGGCGGAGATGTACGGAGTGTGTGTCCGCCGCATCCAGCGAGTCAAGCGTCCGTTCATAGCAGCTCTTAGCTTGAGAGAAATCCTCCCTCATGTAATTCAGATGACCCCACAGAGCCCATACGTCTGGATTCTATTGACATCAGAACCACAGAAAAGCATACAATAAATCAAAGAATTTGATCAAACAGGCGTAAATTTTAAAGAATAAATGACGAGTTTGGTTCCAAAATGAGATAACTCCGTTTTTTTTATTGTGCATTCCAATTAATATGAATCAAACTTCAGTTTTTAATTTTTTATTTCAGCCATAATAATTAAAAAAATACATCTAACTAACACAATAATAAAATAAAAACACGATAACATC
Organism: Triplophysa rosa; assembly: GCF_024868665.1. Classification (NCBI taxonomy): domain Eukaryota; kingdom Metazoa; phylum Chordata; class Actinopteri; order Cypriniformes; family Nemacheilidae; genus Triplophysa; species Triplophysa rosa. The sequence goes on along the minus strand of NC_079900.1, from coordinate 3,164,242 downwards.
ATAAAAAACATGATTTTAGATTTTTTTATCTCATTTTGGAACCAAACTCTTCAAATACAGGATTTGTTGGACCTGTAAGTTGTGGGTCAGTGCCTCTCGCAGGCTCTCCTCGGCGCTGTTGTGTTCTCCTCTCAGCAGCTGGAGCTGAGCCAGAGCGAGATGATACGAGCTGTTGCTTCCTCGATCTGGAGAGAGAAGCTCTTGAGCTAGTGCCCGATGTGCCATCTGCATCATACCGACATAAGAAAAAAACATCAAATTGCAAATCATTTTATTTGGAGCTATTTGATAGTCTTCATGTCAAACAGTATGCTTTTGTTTAAATTAAAATATGAAAAGGGATAGTTCATCCCAAAACGAAAATTCTGTCATCATTTATTCACCCTCAAGTCATTCAAAACGGATGACTTTTATTCTGGCATAGTCTTTTACAGTGGAACACAAAAGAAGATATTTTGAGAAATGTCTCAGTGGTTTTGTGTTCATACAATGGAAGTCAATGGGGGTCAGTTGTTTGGTTGTCAACATTCTTCAAAATATCTTCTTTTGTGTTCTGCAGAAAAAAGAAAGTCATACAGGTTTGGAATGACATGAGGATGAATAAAAGATTGAGGATGAGGATGAATAAAAGATTCATTTTTGGGTGAACTGTCCCTTTAACTGAATAAGGGAAGGTCTTCTCTCTGACCTGTAATGCATAATTCTGCAGGAGGAATCGCACGGCCTCTGTGTAAATGGTGGTTTTGACATTGGAGGGGGAAATTTCTGCTTCTTCTTTGCAATCCCGGTTGTCGTCTTTATTTACGGTTTGAACATCTATATCTGCCGTGAAGCAAATGATCCCAGATCAGCACTGAAAGCTTCGTCATACAAGGCGATGGTCAATGTGATGGTCACCTGTCTCCTCTGTCTTGCCAGCTGAAGTTTTCCTGGTTTTGTCCGTCTGGGGATTCTTCTCACCAGGTTCAGTCTGATGTTCAGAAGTGGCCTTTGGCTTGTTCTTCAGGACTGAACGAAGCTGCTTATTGGCCTCCAGAAAAGCCATCTCAGCCTGGAAGGATCTCTCCTGAGACTGGCAAAACAGACCTGAGAGCATATTTGCAAAGTCTTTGAGAAAGTCATTCATAGGATCCTGATTTTACCTCATTTTTATAATTCACATGCAGAAATAAAACACCACAGGTTTGAAATGTCAGACCAATACAAAATGTTCCTGTAATACTTCACTTGATGTTTAATTCTCACCAAACAAAGTCCAGGCGACCACACTGTCAGGCTCAACGCAAGTGGCACTTTCAAAGAAGGTCTCGGCATCCTCGCAACGTCCACTCATCTCAGACAGAACGCCACACATCAGTAAACTGCACAAATCAGAACTAAGAACACTAAAATAAGAGCTCGGCGATACATGTCACTATATTGAGTCAGAGTGCTTTTCATCTCTTCACCTGGATGTGTGTTTTTGATCAATGGACACGGCACGCTGGAAACACTCTTCTGCTTTAATGTGATCAGCGGTCAGCATGTGAAACGCTCCATAATCAAACCAGTGGGACGGCTCACTGTCATCTCGAACCACACACTACACAGACAAACAAAAGTCCAACCGTCACAAATGTTAGAAAAAGACAAATGGTGTGTTTAGACTACGAGGATTTTTTGGGAATTTTTCTCAGATGCTTTTTTAAATAAATTGAATTGAATTTCCATGTAATCATTTATTTCAAGTCAATAAAAGTAAAACAAGGAAAATGTATGGAGTTTACCTCCTGATAATACTGTGCGGCTTGCTGGTAGTCGTTGTTGAGTTCTGCCTCTTTGGCCAAGAGTTTAAACTGAGAGCAGCTCAGCCCAGACTCATGATGCTTTTCCTGAGAATCCACTGAAAGAGTCTGATTCAGAGAAACATGGTTCAGAAAGCAGAGTCTGATTCAAAGGAACATGATTCAGAGAGCAGAGTCTGATTCAAAGGAACATGATTCAGAGAGCAGAATCTGATTCAAAGGAACATGATTCAGAGAGCAGAGTCTGATTCAAAGGAACATGATTCAGAGAGCAGAGTCTGATTCAAAGGAACATGATTCAGAGAGCAGAATCTGATTCAAAGGAACATGATTCAGAGAGCAGAATCTGATTCAAAGGAACATGATTCAGAGAGCAGAATCTGATTCAAAGGAACATGATTCAGAGAGCAGAATCTGATTCAAAGGAACATGATTCAGAGAGCAGAATCTGATTCAAAGGAACATGATTCAGAGAGCAGAATCTGATTCAAAGGAACATGATTCAGAGAGCAGAATCTGATTCAAAGGAACATGATTCAGAGAGCAGAATCTGATTCAAAGGAACATGATTCAGAGAGCAGAATCTGATTCAAAGGAACATGATTCAGAGAGCAGAATCTGATTCAAAGGAACATGATTCAGAGAGCAGAATCTGATTCAAAGGAACATGATTCAGAGAGCAGAATCTGATTCAAAGGAACATGATTCAGAGAGCAGAATCTGATTCAAAGGAACATGATTCAGAGAGCAGAGTCTGATTCAAAGGAACATGATTCAGAGAGCAGAATCTGATTCAAAGGAACATGATTCAGAGAGCAGAATCTGATTCAAAGGAACATGATTCAGAGAGCAGAGTCTGATTCAAAGGAACATGATTCAGAGAGCAGAATCTGATTCAAAGCAACATGATTCAGAGAGCAGAATCTGATTCCAAGGAAAATGATTCAGAGAGCATAGTCTGTTTTCTGATTTTAAAGGAAAATGATTCAGAAAATAGAGTGGGATTCAGATGAACATGATTCAGTAAATAGAGTCTGATTCAGAGGAACATGATACGGAGAGCAGAGTCGGATTGAAATGAACATGATTCAGATAATAAACTGGTGCTACTTCCATACTATATAGTAGGCGAAAATGAGTATGAGTCATGAATAGTATGTCTGAAATCTCAGTATGCAAAAAACAGTAGGCGAGAAATACCCGGATGGTCTACTACTTCCGCCGAGATTCGTGAGTGTGGATCGGATGTACACTTTTCTATCCCATGATGCCACGGGAGCTGAGCAACGGTCAAATTTCAAAAGTAAATCAAATAAATATAGCGGAAATCTTTAAGGCAGTCATTCAGTCAGTAGAGTTTGATATAGAGGAACATGATTCAATCAGATTCAGAGGAATCTGAGGAATGTGATTTAGAGAAAATAATCTGATTCAGAGGAATGTGATTTAATGAAAAGTGTCTGATTCAGAGGAACATGATTCAGTGAGTAGAGTCTGATTCAGAGGAACATGATTCTGAGAGTAGAGTCTGATTCAGAGGAACATGATTCAGCCAGTAGAGTCTGATTCAGAAGAACGTGATTCTGAGAGTCTGATTCAGAGGAAAATGATTCAGTCAGATTCAGAGGAATGTGATTTAGTGAATAGATTCTGATTCAGAGGAACATGATTCTGAGAGTTTGATTTAGTGAAACATGATTCAGTGAATAGAGTCAGATTCAGAGGAACATGATTCAGCCAGTAGAGTCTGATTCAGAAGAACGTGATTCTGAGAGTCTGATTCAGAGGAACATGATTCTGTCAGATTCAGAGGAATGTGATTTAGTGAATATAGTCTGATTTAGAGGAATGTGATTCTGAGAATGTGATTCAGAGGAATTCAGAGGAATTCAGAGGAAAATGATGTAGTGAATAGAGTCTGATTCAATGGAAGATGATTCAGTCAGTAGAGTCTGATATAGAGGAACATGATTCAATCAGATTCAGATGAATGTGATTTAGTGAATATAATCTGATTCAGAGAAACATGATTCTTAAAATCTGATTCAGAGGAATCTAATTCAGAGAGCAGTCTGATTCAGAGGAATGTGATTTAATGAAAAGTGTCTGATTCAGAGGAACATGATTCAGTGAGTAGAGTCTGATTCAGAAAAACATGATTTTGAGAATAGAGTCTGATTCAAAGGAATGTGATTCTGAGAGTCTGATTCAGAGGAATGTGATTTAGTGAATAGAGTCTGATTTAGAGGAATGTGATTCTGAGAATCTGATTCGGAGGAATTCAGAGGAACATGATTCAGTCAGATCCAGAGGAATAGTGATTAGTCTGATTCAGAGGAACATGATTCTGAGAGTGGAGTCTGATTTTTAAGTGACACCTTATTAAGAGCAACGTGCATCTCATCCACCAGGTAAACATAGAGCTGACTCAGGAACGCCTGGAGCTCCTCGGGGTCCTTGAAGGCATCTGTCCTCATCATCTTCTCCCGTACAATCCGCACCACAGAATACTGACAAAAAAAATCAGTAGTGATATCACAAGCACATTAACACATGCTCATTGACATATCAATATATGTATTGTCAACTTCAGGTATTCAGGTACTCGACCCGCCCTGACGAACTGCAATGCGAATGTTGCCTATTAAAGGTACAATATAATCACCTTCATCTGTTCTTTGAAAGCAAAGTATGTTCCAGAGCTGTTGAGTTCTCCGAGCAGCCGGGCTTTGCGCTGTTCTCGCAGTGCCGGATCCAAAGGTAGCAATCCGGGTACAAATGCGGCTCCGAACAGCTGTCGGTACTGATCCAAAACCTGGGCGGTCACACTCACTATCTGAGAGTGGTAATGATGCACTGCCTGACAATGACAACACGAATGGCATTTTACATTCTTCATGTCATTTTATGAAATTTCACAAAAACATGTCATAATGATGTGAGAAAATCATGCAATTAATCTACATGGTCTTAGAGGCGAACACATGTTTTTCTGTGTCTTTGGTGTGTTATAAGTCGCTCATGCATGTATTAGACACGTAAAATTGCAAAAATTAAAGTGTGGGAACAAAAGATGCATTCTATCTAAAAGCGAATGCTCACCCAGACCTGCCTGAAACGCCTCGTGTGACCACACCCCCACAAATCTACATCAGTTGGTGGTATGATTTGACTAAGACCGCCCAAATGTATACGCAAGTAAGGTGGGCGTACCTGTCAGTACAATTTTGAGGAGGAACCTGATGTTCCAAATATGGTAAGAGGCGTTACATTTCCGTCGCACGCTTGCAGTATTCGACCAATCACTACGCACTGGTTAACTGGCCAATCATAGCACACCTCGCTTTTCAGAGTGACGAGCTTTGTAAAAAAATCTGTGCGTTTCAGGAGGCGGGGCAAAGAGGAGATACAAACATGCACGGTATGTGGAAAATACAGCGTTTTTGAACCTTAAATCGTGTTTACACATTGCATTACATCTGAAACAAACGATAATATTCGTTTTAGCCTTGTCATAGGACCCCTTTAAAATGGCCTTATTTTCTTAATGCAAAAACTGAAGTTGTTTTGCTACGTTGGCAGAATATATTCAAATATATTTGAAAGATTTATTCATTCAGGTTAGTTATGAGATGTGTTATTCTCTATAACAGTACAGTATATACAGTGTGCGGTAACTGATAAAATATCTGTGTGCACGTCCAGCATCCGGCCACATGAGGGCACTACAGATTGACCTGAGGTACAATCAGACTTTCAGGGTTTAATCAAACATAAAGTTGTGTGGTCAGGATAGACAGAAACGTGATAGAAGGAATGACAGAAACAGAAAAGAATACATGGTTTCTTACTCTTTCTGCTCGTTGAGGCATCACACTGTAAATCAAACACAAAACAAAAGATTCCAGATTGAAGTGATCAAACATACAACCATTAAAAAAATGATTATTAATCTGAATAATGTAATAAAAATCTTCAATAGCTGAAGTCTCCAGTTACCGCTTGGCCAGCTCTCCTGGTGGTCTTTCTCTCTTTGGAACAAGAGGTTTTTCCAATGCAATTTCGATAACAAGGTAAGACCTTGAGTCAGCGCACATCTGAGAAAACAAGCAAAATTCACTTAAAGGGTAAGTTCATCCCAAAAATCAAATGTGTGATTTTTTACTCACCCACATGACGTTAAACATGTTTTGAGACTGACAAGCCAAAGAAGAATATATCGATTCAATTCGTTATTTTGGTTTGTTTTTCGCACAAAGTATTCTCGTGTCAAATTTGAGCCACTATGAGCGGATGGACCAATTTAACGATGTCTTTAGTACTTTTCTGGACCTTGACAACAACTATAACCATGATGTCCATGAGGAGGTCTGGAAATCTATTGGATGTCACCTAAAATATCTTTATTTGTGCTCCGAAGACACCGGGCGGTCTCAAAACATGTTTAACGTCATGTGGGTGAGTAAAAAATCACACAAATTTGTTTTTGATATGAACCTACCCTTTAAAGAAAATAAAGAGTGACTTTAAGAATCATTTGTATACTTCAGTGTATGATTGACAGATGAACTGACCTGTCCCTCCGTGTTAACCTGCACCTTCATATCAGCCAGACTATCGGTCTTATCCGATTTTCCCTGTGAAACCAGCTAGAAAGAGGACGTCATTTTATTTCTCCTATTGCTCATTCTGTAGAGATTGCACACCAAGTATTAAATATAAGTATTAAACAAAATTTCCTAAGTGGGAGTCAATGGGTGTTGAGATCTGTTTGGTTATAAGCATTCTTCCAAATATCTTTCTCTGTGTTCATCAGAACAAAGAAATGTATACACATTTGGAACAACTCGATGGTGAGTAAATGATGACAGACTTTTATCACATTAAAGTATCACATTAAAATCTGAAATGAAATCTTTTTATTACCCTTCAGACACCAATGAGATTATATAGAGGGCGGATTTATGAACTAATATCAAACAAATTTCATCAAACCCAGATGATTTTAGGTGTTTTATACCTCGATTGACTAATTTGTGTCTTCAGTTTCTCCTGAAGAATAATAGGAGAACCCTAAAACTAAGTTAACACAAGACGCATAACTCTAGTAAAAATTAGAGCCATAAAACAGGAATCCGAGCAATAAAACGTTCATCTCTGTGTATCTGACATGAAATGAAAGGTGTTTGTTTGTGTGTACATTGTTATTTGTGTAGCGGGCAGCTGCGGGGTCAGATGTTCAGTTGATGGAGCGTTTGTGTGTGTGCGTTCTCCGGCTCCATCTGCTGCGGGTCCACAGGGTGCTCGAGAAGCCATGATTCAACAAGCAACATCAAGGACGCCAATTTGAGGCTATTAGAGCTAATCGCTTCAGGAAGTGTGTCTCGCTCACAGATGTGAATTCAATTAAAGGGGATATCAAACAGGAGACTCGGTGCTGCACAGAAAAGACATGTATCTGCTCCCAGTGATCATGTTTTTGATGAATACTAGCATACGCTTTGAGTATCGCATGCAAATATGAGAATTTTATTGCTCTTTTATCTTTAGAGACATTTTTTGTCTTGGGGGAATCAAACATTTATGTTTTCTATTGAATGTTGCTCTCTTATAGTTCAGTAGATTTTATAGAGCTCTTTTATAATTTGAGTATAAAGCTTTTCTCTTAAAATCCTTAAACGGAGCAATTAAAACAGAAAAAGATCACATGGGCTGTTAAAAAACACACACGAAGAGCATGGAGGTGGTAGAGTTGAAATAATGTGAATTTGGGTAAATTTGACAAGATTCAACATATTGAAATCTTCAATATTTATGACTTTTGATTGCAGACTTGACAAATCTGAGCTCTTGAAGAGATTTGTGAGATGTCTGTCTCTTTTTCGAAATATCTGAGACGCGGATAAGAGACGTGAGCAAATGTTTCCATTTGCTCTCCATTAACACACATTGATGTCTATAGGAGAAACAAGAAATCTCCATTTGATCTAGCTGTTATAGAGAAACAAGTAAGATATCATAAAGATTTACTTTCTCATTTTAATTACTCACAGCAGTCAGTTAGTACCTTTTTAAAAGCATCTCTTTTGTTCTCAAAGACTTGAGAGGCCTTTGAAGTGTCGACAGATGAAGAGGGGCGAGTTGGGCCGCTGCTCATCTCCTTCAGAACGCTGTGTGTTCTCTGAGCCTGGAAACACAAGCGGACTGTTGTTTCACCATGCTATAACAATAAATGGGGACCGGAGCATTTATGGTGCTTTTAAATCCTTTTTTGAAGCTCCATTCTATGTACGTTGTTCAAAATGACACCTTTTGTGTTGCACAGAAGAAAAGGTCATATCTGCTTGCAATAACGCAAAACTACATCATAATAAAAAATAATAAGCAACATCGAATCTGCAAGAGGTGTGACAATTCAACTACACAACATCAACATAATCTACATTTTAACCACAATCTGGTGTAAGATTAATTCCATTGGTACTTAAGTGTTCGCATTCACCTTGGTCAGAAGTTCAGATTCATGAAACGGGTGGATTCTGTATGTCCCATGGATACGGCGAACTCCAGGATACAACAGCGGCGCAAGATCCACATACACCACTCCATGAAATGAGTTCTCATCCTCCACCTACAGCAGACATAAGCATCGATTTTGTGTTTGTATGTTCAAACACATATGTGAAAATATGATTCGCTGCCTGTTATCGCAAGTCTATGGGAGGAGTGGCGCTCTAAGGAGCAACCTAACTTTTTTCTAAACAAAACTAAAAGATAAAAGAAGTCAACAAATCCCAAAGACTCCCTTCTGTAAGTACTTACAGAAGTTGACAACACTACATCTCAAGATGTTTCTTGCCTGCTTCTCTTTACTGTTCTTCCCAGATGACCTCATGATCTCGACGGGCCACAGTCTGCATTCTGCAATCCTGCGGGACAGACTGAGAAACAGAAAAGGCATTGTCAGAACAATCTTTAATTTCCAAAATGACGTAATGAATCAAACAATAACAGCACACGTGAGGAACAGTGTAGAAGACGGTGTGTTCTCACCAGGCCAGACCTCCTGCATCAATAAAACAGCGACGCGCGGTGTCCCAGCTCAGTCTTTTTCTGTTACACTCTGCATCCGCTCTAAAGTCACTGTCCTATAACACACACACACACACACACACACACACACACGCACACGCACACACACACACACACACACACACACACAGATCAATACACAAGTTGTGATTTTAGGAGCGTCCTCTAAAGTCCAGCTTATCAGTAGTCAGGTCACCTCCATGTCTGTAAGGTCTCCGTGACTCATGTCCGTCGGCTCCGTTTCAATGAACTGGCCCTCCATGACCTCGGCCCCTGGGACGAGAAGGTGACCCACCGGCCATTTTTTGGGTCTGGGCACTGATTCCCTCTCACCACCCATCTTCACTCTGCCATTGGAGAACAGCAGTATTTGTTCTTTCTGTAGAACAAAGAAGCATGAATACTGAATATACAAACATTTGACTTTTCCTATTTGCATGTCTTGATTTTTCTAAATGTAATCATTCAAATTTCAGTCGGACATTTGTCTTACCGCAGCTGAGAGAGGAATCTGCAGCGCAGCCACGTAGCTGGATGGAGGTGTGGATGCAGGATCCCAGATGTCAGGAACAGAATACGCCGTCTCCACGGTGACCACCAACATATTGGATTCAGAGATCTGGATATCTGAGAGCAAAGGCTCCTGAACGCTGACCGACACATCTAGGGTGGCCTGAATATTGGGTCACACACATCCAGAATAATCTTTATTGGTCATTTGTTGACGTGTAGTTCGGCTACTTTTCTCTTGAACAAACTGGAGGAAACATGTTCATATTGTCTTTTTAGACCTCTAAATGGAATTCAAAGGTTGGAATTCTAGGAACAGTTCACCCAAAAATGTAAATTCTGTCTTCATTTACTCACCCTCAAGTTGTTCCAAATCTGTATAAATTTCTCATGTTCTGGCCAAGAATTGTTTGGTTATAAGCATTCTTCCAAATATCTTTCACTGTGTTCATCAGAACAAAGAAATGTACACAGATTTGGAACAACTCAAGGGTGAGTAAATGATGACAGAATTAGTATTTTTGGGTGTACTGTCCCTTTAAGCAAAAGTAAACTCCATTGCATCTCAATGCTGTCATCAGTGAAAGTGTTAAACGAGAATAAACTGTGTCTTACTTTTTCACTGTCCTCATTCTGAGAAACATCTACAGGTGATCCGGGGACCGCGTGAAGCAGCACACTGGATGAGAAGCTACGCTGACCTGAAATAAAGAAAAGGCTGTCTGAAATCTGCGGGGTGCCCGTGAACTGAAATGAAGTGCTTTTACCCTTCAGAAGAGGCAGAAGATCCACAACAGCCTGACCCAGAACTGCAGTTTTCTGCTCTTCCTCTTCAGGTAAGTCCTCAATGACTGTTACTGAAAAAAACCCACATTAACAAATTTAGACTACAAGTCTTAAGCATATATTGTACAGTACTGTTATAATTTAGTATGGTGCTCTAGAATTTAGACACTTACAAATGAACGTTATTGAATTAAAAACAAAATTGTGCAATAACAATCATACGGCATACACTCGACTGGATTTATACTGTACGTATAAGAGCCACAGAACACCAACAAAGAGGATCAAAACAAACTCAAACAGAATACTCACGTATGACAGGTTTATGTGCCAGGTCATCCCGAGTGTGGGCCACTTCTGAACATTCAAAACTACAGGTAAAGTTGTAAACCGCATCTCTGTTCACAGCCACGTCCAGTTTCGGTGAATCTCCCAGAACACATCCATTAAACTCCACACGGATAAAACTGAGGCATGACTCAGACCTGCTTCCTCGCTAAAACATTCATACATAGAAGAAATTAAACAAACTAGGGATGCACGATAAATTATCCGCCATATCGGTATCGGCCGATAAATGGTCATTGTTAATGTTACCGGTATCGGCCGATAATCACATTTAGGCCGATATATTATAGCCGATAAATTATGAATCATTTCCTCTGGTTGAAGCATGTATTTATTTATGAATGTGTAAATTATAGGAACAAAAGCATATTGTTTGAAGCCGACTGCTGTCTGAATGCTTTCTGTCTTGAGACCTGTTAGACTCGTGGCTGTTGAGAACAGGGTTGCTCTGGAAGAACATCTTTAATATATTTGTTTATGAAATAAACATTATACCGGAAACAGTTGAAAAGTTAAAGAATCTTTAATTATTGTAAAGTCGGCTTGGTACATGATTTTCAGGGGAAAAATAGAATGTTCAGTCGCAGAAAATGTTATATTAATATTGCTGTATATTGGCCTATCGGTTATCGGCTTCAAATGTTCAAGAATTATCATTTATCGTTATCGGCCAAAAATGTACATATCGGTGCATCCCTAAAACAAACACATAAACACATCCTATGCATATTTAAAATGTATCAAAAGCTATTTTTTTGTAAAAGGAATGTTTTTCGTGGCAGTCCTCTCTGTAACCAAAACAAATACCTATGTGTAAGCATCATTCATTCATTTATATTACACGGCAAAACTCAAATCATTTTGGCTAAAAGTAATTTTGATTAATAAACTGTATAAATAATGTCATGTAAAACAACCTACATCTGCCTAAAATCTTCATTATATAGTCTGCTGTACTCATATAAATATATATAAAGGCTCTTGAAAAACGCAAACAAATTCAACTTTGACCCCTGACCTTTCACAGAGCAGCTGATCACCTAACCGATCGGCTTCACGCGATACTGCGCATTGTGCGCAGACCGAGCGGTGTGTGACATAAATTTAGTTGAATGTTAAGTTTACCTGAAATCTAGATTGTGTTCCCTACCTGTCTAGCAATGTGCGTATAAGAAATAATAAACGTTTCATGACGTTTACTGCGTTGGCTCGTGCGATTTCGATTAGACATCTTCAGAAACTTCCGCAAGTTTGCGCAGGGCTGCAAGTCGATCACGCCTTTTGCATTTCTTTGCAGTAACAGGTGCAGGTCCAAAAACAGTTTTTGATTTTCATCCAGTAATATTGCCCAAAACTGACTTCACAGACATTTAATTTAGGCTATTTCAACCTTACCAAGTGTTTTCCTGTCAGCACAGTAATCTGCACTGCAACCGCTCTCTCAAGCCCTCTGTGTGACTCCATGTGAAGAACTTGATGTTTTATTTTTCACGAAGAACCGTGTGTGTGTGTTTCTTGCTCAACGCTAAACCGTTTCCCTGGCGTCCTTGTTTCCACGGCAACCAAATGACGCCTTCGGGTGTTCTCGCGAGAGTTGCTGAGAGCGGTCTTTCCTCGCGCTGTAGAGACCGGTAGAGAGCTAGAACACGGGCAACTCTGAAGTTAAACGCTCAGTTTTTTGAACAATGTGAAGAGATATTATTCATTTAAAACGGAAAGTTTAGTCTTTTACAGACAAACGTGTATTTCCGGGGCGGGTAAGTTGAATCATTTCAGGACACGAGTCTTGTTAATTTAGTATATTTCATACACACAGGTAACGTTAACGTTACATGTAAGTTTTGACTGTTGACAGACGGTGTGTCTTTTATATAGTTTTGTCTATTAACACTGCTTTTCAAAGTTCTTAATTCATGCTTGCATATGCATTTTCAAAACTTACATGGTGATATATAAATATAATGATTAGCATACAGCTTGCACTATAATATATGGATATATTACATGAACTGTAATGGACGTACAGCATACAACGTAATCATGTATACAACATAATGTGTATATGCCATACAATGTGTGTATGTTGAAAAATATAAACTGACTGTTCTTGTGTTGTTTCTCTGACCTGTAGCTCATATGTAGCCTAGATGATGTCTTTGCTTCATGCTGTCGATGAAGGCATCAAAATGTGCAAAGCTGAAGAATTAAGACTCACAGAAACCATCAGACAGTGCAAAGAGTTTTTACGCGCAATGTAAGATCGTCTAACCGTTTAAAACTAGCCATAGAGTCCTGTAAGCTTTCTCAATAAATCACAAATAATTCTATATTTGTGCAGGAGGATATGTGTGACAGACATCAGTGAACTGGAACCGGCAGGTACCAAAGATGGTGAGACAACATCCTTCTCTCCATCTGTTCATGTGCTCAGTGTTAAAGGGATAGGTCACACAACAATACAAATTCTGTCATCATTTATTCACCTTTGAGTATAGATTTCTGTGTTCTGATGAAAACAGAGAAAGATATTCGGAAGAATGCTTATAACCAGACAGATTTTTCCCCCCATTGACTCCCATGGTAGGAACATTTACTTTATCATTTTTTTTTTTGTTCTGTTGAACACAAAAGAAGACATTTTGAAGATTGTAGGACAGCAAACAGTTTTGGAGCACTTTTGACTACCATTGTGTTTTTTCCCACTATGGGAGTCAATGGGGGGCAAAGTCTGTTTTTAAGCATTCTTCCAAATATCTTTCTCTGTGTTCATCAGAACAAAGAAATTTATACAGATTTGGAACAACTCGAAGGTGAGTAAATGATGACAGAATTTTCATTTATGGGTGAAGGATCCCTTTAACTCGCCAGATATTACCATGCTGTGTGCTCATACCTCATTTTTCCACTCTTTGAATCAGATATTATGCCTGAAGAAAAACAAGAAATGGAACTGCTGAATCAAGTTTTGAAGAAAGCCCTGAAAATTCGCAGCACGTCTGAGGCTCATAAGGAACTTTCGTCTGACAGTGACATTAGCACCCTTCCCAAGAAGAGCAGAAACAAACCGGCTGTTAAAGACGAGGATAAAAGAAAACAGGTCTCGTCTGAGTTCTCCAGCAGAACACTCAATCACCGCGTGCGATCGGCTGGAGGCAGCGATGCCCGTGGGGGAATGTGGACGCGGCCTGTTCTGGTCCGGAAAGGATCGTCTGCTCATCCGGTTGTCAAGGGAAAGCAGTCAGTTCGGAAGAGCGCTCCGGGGAAGATCTCCACAACATCCCAGGCGAAGATCTGTGATTTTAAAACCACAATCGCTGAAGGGCCATCGGAAGATCAATCCACGTCAAACTCCTGTAAGCCTCTGCATGAAGATGTGCCTGTGTCAGACAAACATCAAAAATCGAATGAACAATGGTAGGCATATGGTGAAATATTCATATGTACAAATGTTTTTAAGCTTTGATGAATTTTTATGCCAGGCCACTTACAGCAGAGTTTTTTGTATTTCTGGATAGGATACCGTCTCCTTTGTTACCAGTTTGGAGATCACAGAGAACAAAACAGAGCAGGTCAGTCTGATTCAGCACACTAGTTTTGTAATATACAGTATGCATACTATGAACAATATCAAAACTGTGCAATACCCCACAATGCATTGCGCTTGTCCCTTTCCAGTTTCCTGCGTGACAGATGAACCAAAAGCAACATCCACCACGATCTTTACACCTGCTTCGTGTTTCTCTTTGTTCCAAACTGTAAAATTATACACCGTTGTGCTTTATACCCCAGATTGTGGAACAAAATACTAACCCATCAATCCAAGCCGGTACCAGAGAGAGCTCATTTCACCGAGAGACTTCGATCAACTGTATCCTTTTCACTTCCTTCCTTACGTGTAATGTCCTGTTAAATATAAACGAAATCATGCACGTTCGGTAATTCTCTTTGACCTGCTTCCGTGTCAGTTTCCATCAGAACGGCCTTCTGGATGTCCCGCCGATGCCAGAACAAAGCTGGACGTGCTCACGCAGCGCTGTCTGGACCTGACGCACAGCTTTCATGGCGAGTTATGGAACCAGCAGGCTGACCAGAGCCGCCCGGCACGATCAGAGCCAGGTATCTGCGTCTGGGGCAGAGGAAGGGACGGCTGGAGAAACACAGAAGTGTGTGGGAGGAAGCAGGGGGCTGAGAAATGAGCAACGGGACAATAAGCGTTATGCTGTAATGCCTTTATTCGTCTGAGTCACGGGACATTTTTATTAGTTCATCGGAGGCAGATAGAGATCAAGATGCTTGTGTTCTGACACAAAAGCGGAGATGTGCTTAATTCAGTTGTGGGGGCTTATTTTTAATAACAGAGGGTGTGCGTGTCACAGGGGCGACGGCCGAGAGATGGTACGAGTCTACGCTGATGCTGGAAGGTCTAGAGAGGATGACTGAAGAACTTCTCACGTGTGCAGATCGTCAGAAGAAAGGTGCTCGTACAGTATTTACTTTAGGATCAGGGTTTATTTACATATCGTGATATTAAAGGTACAATAGCTTGTTTATTTCTAAGACTCAGCGAGGGTGGAGAATGCTCATTCAAACTGAGATCTCGTTGACCTCAAACTGACTCAAAAATGATCTGAATGGCCAAACTAACCGGGGCTAGTTGTCACACTTTTTACTACAGCGCATGTTTCTCAACTTGTATGTATTTCTGCATGTACACATACCTTACATCCTCGACATGGACATTTTTTAACATTGTAGGCCAGTATGAACAAGTTCATACAAGACTAGCAATTTAGCTTAATATACGCCCACCTAGATTTGTGGAGGTGTGGTTACACGAGGCGTTTCAGGCAGATCTGGGGGAGCATTCGCTTTTAGATAGAATGCATCTTTTGTTCCCACACTTCAATTTTTGCAATTTTACGTGTCTAATACATGGGCAACTTATAACACCAAACGTACAGAAAAACACGTATTCGCGCCATATGACCCCTTTAACAATTGGACGTTTGACATGAAATATTGCTGTCACTGAGATTGCAGCCTTTGTTACAACTAGCCCTGTTCGCAGCATTTGTAATAATAATCAATTCTTTTGGCTTCAGTCTACTACAACCAGTTTCTTTTACTAAACAAAGACTAATGCTCTTCTTGCATCCAAACATCTCAAAAACACCACATTCTCCAAACCATCCAAAATGTACTATTCTTCTCATGTGCACTGAAGGGTTCTTTTACATAACCCCATAAGACTCCATTTACGAGAGTTCCTTTGTTGATGTTTTCCAGTCAATCCAGAAGTTGACCGTTTTATCCTCAATTGAGTTGTGCTAATGAAAATCTTGGTCATTCAGACTGGGACAGGTGGAACAAGTGTCACACTGAAACTCCGTGTCCCGTCCGGAGGAGAGGGGAATGGGATGAACCAGAGGGTCCCAGCCTGCCGCCCGTCCTGTCTTACGCCAATGAGACTGAACTGAGAGAACTGGAAACCAGAAGACTTCAAGTGGAACAACTACAGCAGGCTGTCAAACTTCATCAGGTGCGAAATAAACCTCTTGTGTTGACGTGAGCTTGGTTCTTTGTAGCTTTGATTGGTGATTGGTGTGAATCTCTGAATTCAGCCATATCTTCTGTTTTTTTTTTTCTAGGCGATGTCTGATAGTCTCTCATCATACTGGACTTCGATGGATTCGGGAACGGGGCGGCCCAGCGCTGTGGTTCTGCGCGGCCTGTACTCGCTGCTGGCAGAGGGGGGGCTGCAGTTCCCGTCGCTGGTTTTGGACTCTGAGTCAGAATAGGCAAAAATGACATTATTAGGGTAATTTGATTACATTTCATGGAGCTCAGCAGGAAATAGATCACTGATGCGGAGACGCATATTTTGAGATGGATAGCTTTCTGGAACGCATTTGTTGGTATTTCCGTGTCGAGTGTGTGCTGTGTGAATCTGGGGCTCAAATGCTGACTTGACTGTGATATGAGAGAGTGCAGCTGGCCTTCAGAAATGGGAATAAAGCCTCCAGCTGATTTCTGTCATGAACCGTGAGTCAGGATTTCATTTCATCTGTATACATTATGGGGGTTTTTTGGGTCTGGATTCAAACAACTTAACAAGTCACAGGTGTCTCTTGAATACTACTACTAGAGTTATATAGTGTCTTCGTGATGTGTTGTGTTTGTGCCAGCAGAGGGCGACGTGTACTTTATGCTGTCCTGAATGTGTTAACAATAGAGGGGTTATTTATTCATAATCAAAAATTGACCATTTACTTGATATACTCCCAAAGACATTCAGTAATTCTCTTCACATCTCATTCCGATTCCCTAATTCAATACTGTACGACTGCAATTTACGAGTTCACCCCTGACAAAAAGTGAGAAGTGACAACCCATTTGAATTGAATCGGTGTAGTGTATACAGTACTAAACTGAGCAAATAACTCATTTCAAAAAAATTTTTTTTTCCCTGTGGAACTCTAAAAGCAGAAACAGCCTTAGGCCCGATTCACATTTCGCGTCTAAAACCGCGCGGAAAACGCGAGCTGCGCCTCTTTCTCTCTTCAAATGACCCGCGGTGCGCGCGTGGCACTCCGAAAAGTTGAACTATTTCCATCCAAACCATGCAAATGTTGACTGAGGTTGATCTGACTAATATCCAATATGGTTCTCAGTAAAAAATAAAATGTCACATGGCTTTGGAATGACAAAAAATTTAATTTGAGAGCACTGTCCTGTTAAGCAGTGCTTTTGGGTTTGGGCTTCGAAAGTGACGCTTCAAATTGTTGCTGTGAGTAGTATGTTATTGTGAATTCTTTATCACAAGTTAAGGCTGTCACAATTATTAAATAGTCGCAATTATTTGACCAACCACAATTATTTCAGATAATAACAATTCGTACGTGCAAGACAGTCGTTTCTGTTATTTTCACTTTACAGTGATTGTTTTGGTTAATTACAGAAATTCCACATTTCCAAAAGCTATATTTTGTTTGAATTTACTTTTAGTTTTTATTTAAAGATGTTAAGTGTGTAATCTTATACTAGAAGTAACAAATCACAATTGTGACAATTATTTAATCAATCACACAAAGAAATGACAACTAAATCAAAGCCATAAAAGACCAACTAATAATTGCAAGACAACCATAAATGCAATTATTTATTACAAAATTAATCGTCAGCCAAATTTCATAATTGTGATTTCTTTATTATATTCACCAGTTAGTTTGCGTGCAGGGTTTCAAGTGAGAGGGTCAGTATGTCAAATTTTGAGAAATTTCTTAATGAAAAATGTAAGAACTTATTTCTTTCTATAGCCTACATTCAGAGCTGGGTAGTAATTGATTACTTGTAATCTGGATTACGTAATCATATTCCAATAATCAAGTACTTGTAATTAAATTACATTACATTTTAAAATACTCGTTATCAGAGTACAGTTACTATTTTATTTTTACAGATTACATTACATATTCCTTTTTTATTTTTGTAAGCCTACCATTTTAACTGTTAAGCCAACCAACCAACCCACCATAACGAGTCTAACATGTTTTTGTTTACAAGCATTTATGTTCGCTATGTATTGTTCAAGAACAGGGTTAATCTTCACAATCTAGCAACAATAAACTATGATTTACGCGATTAGTGCAAATCACAACATTCATTGCGAAACGGCATTAGTCATAAATCCAAATAGATTCGTGCTGCTGAATTGTCCATGCCCAACATTCACAATATATCATCTATTTTCAAAATTTTTGTTCACAAAGGTAATAATTGTGAAAAATATTGATATATGCTCTATTGTTTCCATTGGATTTTGTATAAAATAATCACAAACAGGTGGGTGATAAATTTAATCTTTCACAACTTGATTTTGTTGTTTTGCAACTGTGTACCTGTCATTTGTCCAGTCTTTCTGTTGTGAACATTTACATTTTCTATTAGCAAACATTATTGATGTGGCTATAATATATGCAGGTATTTATGAATCTAAATTATGTAGACAAAATCCTATTGTTTAGATTAAAAAGTTATTGTCAGATTGCTGTGTTGAACCTACATGTGTTGTTGTATTGCAATCATTCAGTATAAAGGCCTTTCACTAAATTCTAGTACTGTACTTCATGTAATTTAAGAAAAAAAAACACTTAAAGAGGCCCTAATGCACGCGGTTTCTGCCAATCTCATATTAATCCTGAGTACCTATAGAGTAGTATTGCATACGTCGTATCTTCGAAGAGTATTTAGTTTGATCACATTGATAAAAGATAGATACAGCTGTACGATTATTTCCGAAAGCATACGGCGCGTGCGGCGGGGGGAGGGGTAGGCTGAACTAAAGCACGTGCGCACCCATTGCCAACAAAACACAGACATCAGTTTCACTCACCGCATGCGGTTCATGTCCGGCATCTTTTAGCGCTGGGACGGCTCTATATATCAGTTTCAAACCATCTCCAAATCCAGCATTATATCCACCGTTTATATAACATTCATCACCCAAATGCAGTGAACAAACAAACACCTGAACTTCGCGAACGTATGCTCTCTCTCTCTCCTGCACACAAGGGAAAGTGATGTCTGCACATGCTCCTTCTCCTGCTCTCCTTGCTGCCGTGTGGGCATGTTGCGTGCTTTTCCCGGAGAATTGTCCAATAAGGGACTAAGAAAAACTGTTACGAAACCGTTTTATATGTTCGAAAGAAACTTTCCGAAACCTATACGATCGCTGGGGGAGTGTATCTAGCACAGAAACACTACGTAATACGCCCAACTCGTTGACCATGTTAAGCATGAGAAGACAGCACGTTTAACATTGTAAAGTCAGAATGCATGACACACCGTTGCACCACTGCTTTAAAGAAAAGTGTTGTGGACACATAGATACACCAGATAAAGATAAACACATGTAAACAAATGTAATCAAAAAGTAGTCAGATTATGTTACAAGAAATGTGTAATCTAAGGGATTAAGTTACTGACTACAAACTTTGCCATGTAGTTTGTAATCAGTAACGGATTAAAATTCCCAAGTAATCTACCCAGCTCTGTCTACATTATTGAATGCAGGTCTAAGAATGTAGTTAAATGAGCAATGTGGAGAGTTTAGCGGCATCTAGTTGTGAGGTTGCAAATTGCAACCAATGGTGAACATTAGTTTAGTATGATTTAAAGGGATAGTTCATCCTAGAAAATACAATTTGCTGTTTATTTACTCACCCCCAGGCCATCCGAGACGTAGGTGAAATTTTTCAGATCTTAAAAGACGTCATTCATGCGACAGGAAGTGCGATCAGTACGTTTTGCATAAGCTGTATAAAAACCGCTCATAATTTTGTCCACTTTCTGAGTTTGTATTCTGAATGTAAAAGGGTTTGTGTTGTTAATGCTTGACTTTTTAAATCTGAGTCACCTGAAGAGAAGAACAAAGGCACTTTTTCTCATTGATTGCATCTCGCTTTTAGAGTCCCACATGCTTTTCACGCTTCTCGCTGCCTGAAGAGCGCAAAGCTGTCACGGTCGCCACGCCAACCTCCCCAGTCCGATCAATAGATCATTGACATGATAAATCGACAAGAGGCCATTGTCTGCGGTATAAGACATGCATGCTTAAGAATGCAACTACGGCATGATGTCGTAGACAGTCCTAAACCTGTTTCACACAATTATTTATGTGGGATTCACGCAGAGCGTGTGAACGTGAGAAATCGAGAACTCATCGTTTGGGCCATGGTTCTGGAGAGCTCTGTGAGGCCTGTGGGGGGCCGGTAGCCCACAAACAGAAGGCACAAGCTGTTCCAGACCCAGAGACAGGTGGCGCTGGGTTCACACAGCGGGTCGTGGGTGGACATCCTCCCTCAGCCCCCGCCCACTCCACGCTGATGTCACCGACTCACTCGGCAATGTGTTCAAGGGACTGCTACTCGCTTCACGGGACTAAACAAAATAGAATAAAATAACAACAGATGAGGGCACAGTGACTGAATATGAGCCGGGAGAGGACGTTAGTTTGTTAAAGGCATAGTACACCCCAAAATAAAATCTTAAATAATTACTCGTTCCAAACCTGTATGACTTACTTTCTTCTGCGGAAAACAAAAGAAGATATTTTGAAGAATGTTGGTAACCAAACAACACTGAACCCCATTGACTTCCATTGTGTGGACACAAAACCACTGAGACATTTCTCAGAATATCTTCTTTTGGGTTCCACAGAAGAAAGGTCAAAGGTCAGGTTTTGAACAACACAATGATGAGTAAACGATGCACCAATTTTTATTTTTGGGTAAACTATCCTTTTAAATGACTACTTTTGCTTTACAAATGTTGTCTGATTCAGGGTGAAATGCTATTAAATGAGTATAAATGTATTGGATTAGTTTTTACGTGTAAGAAAACTGTAAACTGTTGAAATAACGATCGTCGCATGCTTTCAAACCCTGATTCATCTTCTCTTGACTTTGAAACATTCAGCACGCTTCACACTTGAACGCTTTCGACCTTAACTTGAAATCTATTCTGCTTTTGCATAAAACATGTGTGAATGAAGGAGCAGCTGAAGAAATCACAAGTTTTCATTTAGCAGAGCCCCGGGGGGCATTACTGTACAAACATAGAAAGTGAAGTCCTGCTCGCGCTATTTTGGATCCAGGAAAACTCGCCCAATAATTCTGGTGTTTGGAGAATCTGCTCCCTGGAACGCCTGGTGCTCAACTCAGTAATAACATTTATCCCCCTTCGCCTTGCAATATCATCAACCCTTCCAGGAACAGAAAAGTGGGTTTTGCAGCCTTAAAGTTTAAATGGTTTGCTGGTCGAGATCTGGGGTGAACAGTGAAGACAGATGTGGAAATGCTGAAAAAATACATAAAGCAAGTATAGTGACAAGAAATAATACATAATAAATAAAAGATATTAAGAAAATTAAGAGCTAGATAAAAAATGAAATGTATAGTTCTAAACATAAAAAACGACTTTCATCAAATTATGCACAACAAGAGAAAGAAAAAACATACAGCATGTACTGTAAAAAGACAAGAATGGGATTTATTTAGTTGTTCGTGTTAATTTGTAAGTGTATTTTACTTCACTGTGTGCATATCTTGCACAAATAACACAAAAAATAAGTTAATCTTATCTTTGCCAAAGCACAGGAAAACTATTGATTGAAAAGATTGATTGATTGATTGATTGATTGATTGATTGATTGATTGATTGATTGATTGATTGATTGATTGATTGATTGATTGATTGATTGATTGATTGATTGATATCAATATAAACAGAAAAAGAGCATTGATGAAAGTTCTCAGTGAGGGTGACAGGATCCTGTCACATAGTGTCAGTTTGTGTGTGTTGTGTCACTGTTTTGTTGTGTTGTGCTGGTTGTTCTTTTGTCGTGGCAGGACTTGACATATCTTGCAGCTAGGTTTGAGCTTATTGAGTTTTCTCCCAGTATGTATGAAAACTTGTTCTTTTGTTGATTTGTTGAAACTGGTTTTTGTGGCTTTGTGGCAGTTTGTAAACTGGGGGAAGAATATTAATATTAACTCTCTCTCT